>NW_027254803.1:0-172057 GCF_044704955.1 Pristiophorus japonicus | reverse complement strand
GGAGGGGGCGAAGGAGCGAGTGTCCCGGGGGGAGGGGGCGTAGGAGCGAGAGTCCCGAGGAGCAAGGGTGAGCGAGTGAGTGTCCCGAGATGAGAGGTTGAGGGAGCGAGTGTCCCGGGCGAAGAGGGGAGGGAGTGAGTGTCCCGGGGGGATGGGGCGAGGGAGCGAGTGTCCGGAGGGGGAGTGTTGAAGGAGCGAGAGTCCCGGGGGGATGGGGCGAGGGACCGAGTGTCCCGAGGGAGAGGGGTTGATGGAGCGAGTGTCCCGGAGGGAGAGGATGAGGGAGCGAGTGTCCCGGGGGGAGGGTTGAAGGAGCGAAAGTCCCGGGGGAATGGGGCGAGGGAACGAATGTCCCGGGGGGGAGGGTTGAAGGAGCAAAAGTCCCGGGGGGATGGGGCGAGGGAGTGAGTGTCCCGGGGGGATGGGGCGAGGGAGCGAGTGTCCTGAGGGGGAGGGTTGAAGGAGCGAAAGTCCCGGGGGGATGGGGCGAGGGAGCGAGTGTCCTGAGGGAGAGGGGTAGAGGGAGCGAGTGTCCCGGAAGGAGAGAATGAGGGAGCGAGTATCCCGGGGGGAGAGGGTGAGGTAGCATGTGTACCGAGGGGAGAGCGTGAGGGAGTGAGTGTCCCGGTGGAAGGGGGTGAGGGAGTGAGTGTACCGTGGGGAGGGGAAGAGGGAGCGGTTCTCCCGTGGGAAGGGAGCGAGTGTCCGGGGCGGAGGTGGCAAGGGAATGAGTGTCCCGAGGGAGAGGGGGCGAGAGAACGAGTGTCCCGGGGGGATGGGGCTAGGCAGCGAGTGACCCAGGGGGAGGGGGCATGTACCGGGGTGAGGGGGTGAGGGAGCGAGTGTCCCGGGGGTAGGGGGTGAGGGAGCGAGTGTCCCGGGGGTAGGGGGTGAGGGAGCGAGTGTCCCGGGGGTAGGGGGTGAGGGAGCGAGTGTCCCGGGGGTAGGGGGTGAGGGAGCGAGTGTCCTGGGGAGGGGGTGAGGTAGCGAGTGTCCCGGGGGTAGGGTGTGAGGGAGCGAGTGTCCTGGGGAGGTGGTGAGGTAGCGAGTGTCCCGGGGGAAAGGGTGAGGGAGCGAGTGTCCCGGGGGGGTGGGGGAGAGGGAGCGAGTGTCCCGGGGGAGAGGGAGCGAGTGTCCCGGGGGAGAGGGAGCGAGTGTCCCGGGGGAGAGGGAGAGGGAACGAGTGTGCCGATGGAGAGGGGGCGAGGGAGCGAGTGTCTTGGGGGAGGGTGCGAGTGTCCCGGGGGGATGGGGCGAGGGAGCGAGTGTCCTGGGGGAGGGGGCGAGGGAGTGAGTGTCCCGGGGGAGGGGGTGGAGGAGCGAGTGTCCCGGGGGGGAGGGGGCCTGGGAGCGAGAGTCCCGAGGAGCGAGGGTGAGGGAGTGAGTGTCCCGAGATGAGAGGGTGAGGGAGCCAGTGTCCCGGGGGGAAGAGGAGAGGGAGTGAGTAACCCGGGGGGATGGGGGAGGGAGCGAGTGTCCCGAGGGGGAGGGGGTGAGGGAGCGAGTGTCCCGGAAGGAGAGGATGAGGGAGCGAGTGTCCCGGGGGGAGAGGGTGAGGGAGCAAGTGTCCCGGCGGAAGGGGGTGAGGAAGTGAGTGTACCGTGGGAAGGGGAAGAGGGAGCGAGTGTCCCAGGGGGAGGGGGCATGGGAGCGAATGTACTGGGATGAGGGGTTCAGGGAGCGAGTGTCCCGGAAGGAGAGGATGAGGGAGCGAGTGTCCCAGAAGGAGAGGATGAGGGAGCGAGTGTCCCGGAAGGAGAGGATGAGGGAGCGAGTGTCCCGGGGGGAGGGGTTCAGGGAGCGAGTGTCCCGATGGGGAGGGGGCGAGGGAGCGAGTGTCCCGGGGAGAGGGAGCGAGTGTTTCAGGTGGAGGGGGCGAGGGAGCGAGTGTCCCGAGGGGGAGGGGTCGAGGGAGCGAGAGTCCCGGGGGAGAGGGTGAGGGAGCGAGTGCACCAGGGGGAGAGAAAGCGAGTGTCCCGGGGGAATGGGGCAAGGGAGCGAGTGTCCCGTGGGTAGCGAGCGAGTGTCCGGGGGGAAGGGGCGAGGGAACGAGTGTGCCGATGGAGAGGGGGCGAGGGAGCGTGTGTCTTGGGGGGAGGGAGCGAGTGTTCCGGTGGGAGGGTGCGGGTGTCCGGGGGGAGGGGGCGAGGGAGTGAGTGTCACGGGGGGCGGGGGCGAAGGAGCGAGTGTTCCGGGGGGAGGGGGCGTAGGAGCGAGAGTCCCGAGGAGCAAGGGTGAGGGAGTGAGAGTCCCGGGGGGGAGAAGGTGAGCGAGCGAGTGACCCGGTGGGGGAGTGAGAGGGGGTGAGGGATTGAGTTTCCCGGGGGGAGGGTGTGGGAGCGAGTGTCCTGGGGGGAGAGGGTGAGGAAGCGAGTGTCCCGGGGGGAGGGGGCGAGACAGCGAGTGTCTTGGGGGAGGGAGCGAGTGTCCCGGGGGAGGGGGCGAGTGAGCGAGTTTCCCGGGGGGGAGAAGGTGAGCGAGCGAGTGACCCGGTGAGGGAGTGAGAGGGGGTGAGGGATTGAGTTTCCCGGGGGGAGGCTGTGGGAGCGAGTGTCCTGGGGGGAGAGGGTGAGGAAGCGAGTGTCCCGGGGGAGTGGGCGAGTGAGCGAGTGTCCCAGGGGGATGGGGCGAGGGAACGAGTGTACTGGGGTGAGGGGGTGAGGGAGCGAGTGCCCCCGAGGTATGGGGTGAGGGAGCGAGTGTGCTGGGGAGGGGGTGAGGGAGCGAGTGTCCCAGGGGGAGGGGGAGAGGGAGCGAGTGTCCCAGGGGGAGGGGGAGAGGGAGCGAGTGTCCCAGGGGGAGGGGGCGAGGGAGCGAGTGTCTCGGGGGGAGGGAGCGAGTGTTCCAGGGGGAGGTGGCGAGGGAGCGAGTGTCCCAGGAGGAGGGGGGGAGGGAGCGAGTGTCCGAGGGGAGGGGGCGAGGGAGCGAGTGTCCCGGGGGAGGGAGCAAGTGTTCCGGGGGGAGGGGGCGAGGGAGCGAGTGTTAAGAGGGGGTGGGCGTGAGGGAGCGAGTGTCCCGGGGAGAGGGTGAGGGAGCGAGTGTACCGGGCGGAGAGAAAGCGAGTGTCCCGGGGGGAGGGGGTGAGGGAGCAAGCGTCCCGGGGGGAGGGGGCGGGGGAGCGAGTGTCCCAGGGGGATGGGGCAAGGGAGCAAGTGTCTCGTGGGTAGGGAGCGAGTGTCCAGGGTGGTGGGGGCGAGGGAACGAGTGTCCCGAGGGAGAGGGGGCGAGGGAGCGAGTGTCTTGGGGGGAGGGAGCGAGTGTTCCGGTGGGAGGGTGCGAGTGTCCGGGGGGAGGGGGCGAGGGAGTGAGTGTCACGGGGGGCGGGGGCGAAGGAGCGAGTGTTCCGGGGGGAGGGGGCGTAGGAGCGAGAGTCCCGAGGAGCAAGGGTGAGGGAGTGAGTGTCCCGGGGGGGAGAAGGTGAGCGAGCGAGTGACCCGGTGGGGGAGTGAGAGGGGGTGAGGGATTGAGTTTCCCGGGGGGAGGGTGTGGGAGCGAGTGTCCTGGGGGGAGAGGGTGAGGAAGCGAGTGTCCCGGGGGGAGGGGGCGAGACAGCGAGTGTCTTGGGGGAGGGAGCGAGTGTCCCGGGGGAGGGGGCGAGTGAGCGAGTTTCCCGGGGGGGAGAAGGTGAGCGAGCGAGTGACCCGGTGAGGGAGTGAGAGGGGGTGAGGGATTGAGTTTCCCGGGGGGAGGCTGTGGGAGCGAGTGTCCTGGGGGGAGAGGGTGAGGAAGCGAGTGTCCCGGGGGAGTGGGCGAGTGAGCGAGTGTCCCAGGGGGATGGGGCGAGGGAACGAGTGTACTGGGGTGAGGGGGTGAGGGAGCGAGTGCCCCCGAGGTATGGGGTGAGGGAGCGAGTGTGCTGGGGAGGGGGTGAGGGAGCGAGTGTCCCAGGGGGAGGGGGAGAGGGAGCGAGTGTCCCAGGGGGAGGGGGAGAGGGAGCGAGTGTCCCAGGGGGAGGGGGCGAGGGAGCGAGTGTCTCGGGGGGAGGGAGCGAGTGTTCCAGGGGGAGGTGGCGAGGGAGCGAGTGTCCCAGGAGGAGGGGGGGAGGGAGCGAGTGTCCGAGGGGAGGGGGCGAGGGAGCGAGTGTCCCGGGGGAGGGAGCAAGTGTTCCGGGGGGAGGGGGCGAGGGAGCGAGTGTTAAGAGGGGGTGGGCGTGAGGGAGCGAGTGTCCCGGGGAGAGGGTGAGGGAGCGAGTGTACCGGGCGGAGAGAAAGCGAGTGTCCCGGGGGGAGGGGGTGAGGGAGCAAGCGTCCCGGGGGGAGGGGGCGGGGGAGCGAGTGTCCCAGGGGGATGGGGCAAGGGAGCAAGTGTCTCGTGGGTAGGGAGCGAGTGTCCAGGGTGGTGGGGGCGAGGGAACGAGTGTCCCGAGGGAGAGGGGGCGACGGAGCGAGTGTCTTGGGGGAGGAAGCGAGTGTCCAGGGGGGAGGGTGCGAGTGTACCGGGGGAGGGGGCGAGTGAGCGAGAGTCCCGGGGGGAAGGGGCGAGGGAGCGAGTGTCCCGGGGGAGGGGGCGAGGGAGCGAGTGTCCCGGGGGGTGGGCGAGGGGGAGCGAGTGTCCCAGGGGGAAGGGATGAGGGAGCGAGTGTCCCGGGGGGAGAGGGAGAGGGGTTGAGGGAATAAGTTTCCCGGGGCATGGGGCGAGGGAGCGAGTGTACCGGGGGAGGGAGCGAATGTTCCGGGTGGAGTGGGAGAGAAAGCGAGTGTCCCGTGGGGAGGGGGTGAGGGAGCGAGTGTCCCGGGGGGAGAGGGAGAGGGGTTGAGGGAATAAGTTTCCCGGGGCATGGGGCGAGGGAGCGAGTGTACCGGGGGAGGGAGCGAATGTTCCGGGTGGAGTGGGAGAGAAAGCGAGTGTCCCGTGGGGAGGGGGTGAGGGAGCGAGTGTCCCGGGGGGAGAGGGCGAGGGAACGAGTGTCCCGAGGGAGAGGGGGCGAGGGAGCGAGTGTCTTGGAGGGAGGGAGCGAGAAGTCCCGGAGGGAGGGTGCGAGGTAGCGAGAGTCGGAGGGGGATGGGGCGAGGGAGTGAGTGTCCCGGTGGAGGGGGCGAGGCAGCGAGTGTCCCGGGGGGTGTGGGCGAGTGAGCGAGTGTTCCAGGGGGATGGGATGCGGGATTGAGTGTCCCGGGGGGAGGGGGGCGAGGGAGCGAGTGTCCTGGGGGAGGGGATGAGGCAGCGAGTGTCCTGGGGGAGGGGATGAGGCAGCGAGTGTCTCGGGGGGAGGTTGTGAGAGAGCGAGTGTCCCGGGCGGAGAGGGAGAGTGAGCGAGTGTCCCGGGGGGCGTGGGTGAGGGAGCAAGCGTCACGGGGGGAAAGGCCGAGATGAGATGAGAAGGTGAGAGAGTTGGTGTCCCGGGGGGGAGTGTTGAAGGAGCGAGTGTCGCGGTGCGATGGGGCGAGGGAGCGAGTGTCCCGAGGGGGAGAGGGTGAGGGAGCGACTGTCCCGGAGAGAGAGGATGAGGGAGCGAGTGTCCCAGGGGGAGAGTGTGAGGAAGTGCATGTCCCGTGGGGAGGTGGAGGGAGAGCGATTGTCCCGTGGGTCGGGAGCGAGTGTCCGGGGGTGTTGGCGCGAGGGAACGAGTGTCCCGAGGGGGAGGGTTCGATTGAGCGTGTGTCTTGGGGGGAGGGAGCGAGTTTCCCGGGGGGAGTGGGTGAGGGAGAGAGTGTCACGGGGGGAGTGGCAAGGGAGCGAGTGTCCCGTGGGGAGTTGGCAAGGGAGCGAGTGTCCTGGGTGGGAGAGTGTGAGTGAGCGAGTGTCACGGCTGGAGGGGGTGAGGGAGCGAGTGTCCCGCGGGGAGACGGTGAGGGAGCGTGTGTCCCGGGGGGAGAGGGTGAGGGAGCGAGTTTCACGGCTGGAGGGGGTGATGGAGCGAGTGTCCCGGGGGGAGATGGAGAGGGGGTGATTGAGCGAGTGTCCCGGGGGCATGGGGTGAGGGAGCGAGTGTCCTGGGGGCATGGGGTGAGGGAGCGAGTGTCCTGGGGGGAGGGGGCGAGCGATCAAGTGACCCGGCGGGAGAGTGAGAGGGGGTGAGGGATCGAGATTCACGGGGGGATGGGGTGAGGGAGCGAGTGTCCCATGGGGAGGGGGCGAGGGAGTGAGTGTCCCGGGGGGAGGGTGCGAGGGAGCGAGTGTCCCTGGGGGCGTGGGTGAGGGAGAAAGCGTCACGGGGGGAAAGGCCGAGGGATCGAGTGTACCGGGGGGAGGGGGCGAGGTAGCTAGTGTCCCGGGTGGCAGAGGGTGAGGGAGCGAGAGTCCCGAGGGGGAGAGAGGGAGAGTCCCGGGAGAGAAGGTGAGGGAGCGAGTGTCCTGGGGGGAGAGGGTGAGAGAGCGAGTGTCCCGGGGGCAGGGGCGAGGGAGCGAGTGACCTGGGGAGGGGGCATGTGAGCGAGTGTCCCAGGGGGAGGGGGCGAGGGAGCGAGTGTACTGGGGTGAGGGGTTGAGGGAGCGAGTCTCCCGGGGGTAGGGGGTGAGGGAGCGAGTGTCCTGAGAAGGGGGTGAGGTAGCGAGTGTCCCGGGGGAGAAGGTGAGGGAGCGAGTGTCCCGCGGGGAGGGGGAGATGGAGCGAGTGTCCCGGGGGAGGAGGTGAGTGAGCGAGTGTCCCAGGTGGAGGGGGCGAGGGAGGGAGTGTACTGGGGGGAGGGGGCGAGGGATCGAGTGTCCCGGGGGGAGAGGGTGAGGGAGTGAATGTCCCGTGGGGTGGGAGCGAGTGTCCTGGGGGGAGGGGGCGAGGGATCGAGTGTCCCGGGGGGAGAGTGTGAGGGTGCGAGTGTCCCAGGTGGAGGGGGAGGGGGAGCGAATGTCCCGGGGGGATGGGTCAATGGAGTGAGTATCCCGTGGGTAGGGAGCTAGTGTCCGGATGCGAGTGGTCGAGGGAACGAGTGTTCCGAGGGCGAGAGGGCGAGGGAGTGAGTGTCTTGGGGCAGGGAGCAAGTGTCCCGGGGGGAGGATGCGAGTGTCCCGGGGGGGAGGGGGTGAGCGAGCGAGAGTCACGGGGGGAGAGGTTGAGTGGGTGAGGGAGCGAGTGACCGGCGGGAGGGGGCGAGGGCGCGAGTGTCTCGGGGGAAGAGGGGGAAGGGGTAAGGGAGGCGAGTGTCCCGGGGTTAGGGGGTGAGGAAGCGATTGTCCCAGGGGCAGGGTGCGAGAGAGCAGGTGTCCCGGGGGAGGGGATGTGGGAGCGAGTGTCCCGGGGGGAGGGTGTGAGGGAGCGAGTGCCCCGGGGGGAGAGGGAGAGGGAGCGAGTCTCCCGGGGGGGTGGTGGCGTGGGAGCGAGTGTCCCGAGCGGGAGAGGGTGAGGGAGTGAGTGTCCTGAAATGAGAAGGTGAGAGAGTTAGTGTCCCGGGGGAAAGGGGTGAGGGAGTGAGTGTCCCGGGGGGATGGGGCGAGGGAGCGAGTGTCCCGAGGGGGAGGGGGCGAGGGAGCGAGAGTCCCGTGGGGAAGCGGCGAGGGAGCGAGTGTCCCGAGGGGGAGGGTTGAAGGAGCGAGAGTCCCGGGGGGAAGGGGCGAGGGAGCGAGTGTCCCGAGGGAGAGGGGGTGAGGGAGCGACTGACCCGGAGAGAGAGGATGAGGGAGCGAGTGTCCTAGGGGGAGAGGGTGAGGGATTGAATGTCCCGGGGGGAGGGGAAGCGAGAGCGAGTGTCCCGTGGGTAGTGAGCGAGTGTCCGGGGGGGAGGGCGCGAGGGAACGAGTGTCCCGAGGGGGAGGGGGCGAGGGAGCGTGTATCTTGGTGGGAGGGAGCGAGTGTCCCGGGGGGAGTGGTTGAGGGAGAGAGTGTCACGGGGGGAGTGGCCGAGGGAGTGAATGTGCCGTGGGAAGGTGGCATGGGAGCGAGTGTCCTGGGTGGGAGAGGGTGAGGGAGCGTGTGTCCCGGGTGGGAGAGGGTGAGGGAGCGAGTGTGCCGGGGGGAGAGGGAGAGGGGGTGAGGGAGCAAGTTTCCCGGGGGCATGGGGTGAGGGAGCGAGTGTCCTGGGGGGAGGGGGCGAGCGAGCAAGTGACCCGGCGGGGGAGTGAGAGGGGTGAGGGATCGAGTTTCCCGGGGGGAGGGGGTGAGGGAGCAAGCGTCACGGGGCAAAAAGCCGATGGAGCAAGTGTACCATGGTAGGGCGCGAGGGAGCGAGTGTCCCGGGGGGCAGAGGGTGAGGGAGCGAGTCTCCCGTGGGGAGGGGGCGAGCGAGCGAGTGACCCTGCGGGGGAGTGAGAGGTGGTGAGGGATTGAGTTTCCCGGGGGGAGGGTGTGAGTGAGCAAGCGTCACGGCGGAAAGGCCGAGGGAGCGAGTGTCCCGTAGGGAGGGGGTGAGAGGGAGTGTCCCAGGGGGAGAGGGTGAGGAAGCGAGTGTCCCGGGGGTGGGGGCGAGTGAGCGAGTATCCCAGGGGGATGGGGCGAGGGAGCGAGTGTACTGGGGTGAGGGGGCGTGGGAGCGAGTGCCCCGGAGGAATGGGGTGAGGGAGCGAGTGTTCCGGGGGGTGGGTGAGGGAGCGAGTGTCCCAGGGGGAGGGGGAGAGGGAGCGAGTGTCCCAGGGGGAGGGGGCGAGGGAGCGAGTGTCCCGGGGGGAGGGAGCGAGTGTTCTGGGTGGAGGGGGCGAGGGAGCGAGTGTTACGAGGGGGAGGGGGTGACGGAGCGAGTGTCCCGGGGAGAGGGTGAGGGAGCGAGTGTACCGGGCGGAAAGAAAGCGAATGTCCCGGGGGCAGGGGGTGAGGGAGCAAGCGTCCCGGGTGTGAGGGTGAGGGAGCGAGTGTCCGGAGGGGAGTGTGAGGGGGAGCGAGTGTCCCAGGGGGATGGGGCAAGGGAGCAAGTGTCCCGTGGGTAGGGAGCGAGTGTCCAGGGTGGAGGGGGCGAGGGAACGAGTGTCCCGAGGGAGAGGGGGCGAGGGATCGAGTGTCTTGGGGGATGGAGCGAGTGTCCAGGGGGGAGGGTGCGAGTTTCCCGGGGAAGGGGCGAGTGAGCGAGAGTCCAGGGGGAATGGAGCGAGTGAGCGAGTGTCCCGGGGGAGGGGGCGAGGGAGCGAGTGTCCCGGGGGGAGGTGGCAAGGGAGTGAGTGTTCTGGGGCAAGGGATGAGGGAGCGAGTGTCCCGGGGGGATAGGGAGAGGGGTTGAGGGAATAAGTTTCCCGGGGGCATGGGGCGAGGGAGCGAGTGTCCCAGGGGGAGGGGGAAAGGGAGCGAGTGTCCCAGGGTGAGGGGGCGAGGGAGCGAGTGTCCCGGGGGGAGGGAGCCAATGTTCCGGGTGGATTGGGAGAGAAAGCGAGTGTCCCGGGGGGAGTGGGTGAGGGAGCGAGTGTCCCGGGGGGAGGGGGAGGAGAAGCGAGTGTCCCTGGGGGATGGGGCAAGGGAGCGTGTGTCCCGTGGGTAGGGAGCGAGTGTCCAGGGGGGAGAGGGTGAGGGAACGAGTGTCCCGAGGGAGAGGGGGCGAGGGAGCGAGTGTCTTGGGGGGAGGGAGCGAGAAGTCCCGGTGGGTGGGTGCGAGGGAGCGAGAGTCGGAGGGGGATGGGGGGATGCAGCGAGAAGTCCCGGTGGGTGGGTGCGAGGGAGCGAGTGTCCCAGGGGGTGTGGGCGAGTGAGCGAGTGTTCCGGGGGGATGGGATGCGGGATTGAGTGTCCCGGGCGGAGGGGGCGAGGGAGCGAGTGTCCCGGGGGGATGGGGCGAGGCAGCGATTGTCCTGGGGGAGGGGGCAAGGGAGCGAGTGTCCCGGGGGGAGTGGATGAAGCAGCGAGTGTCTCGGGGGGAGGGTGTGAGGGAGCGAGTGTCCCGGGCGGAGAGGGAGAGGGAGCAAGTCTCCCGGGGGGAGGGGGCGTGGGAGCGAGTGTCTCGAGGGGAAGAGGGTGAGGGAGTGAGTGTCCTGAGATGAGAATGTGAGAGAGTTGGTGTCCCGGGGGGAAGAGTTGAGGGAGTGAGTGTCCCGGGGATTTGGGGCGAGGGAGCGAGTATCACGGGGGGAGAGGTTGAGTGGGTGAGGGAGCGAGTGACCGGCGGGAGGGGGCGAGGGAGCGAGTATCTCGGGGGAAGAGGGGGAAGGGGTAAGGGAGGCAAGTGTCCCGGGGTTAGGGGGTGAGGAAGCGATTGTCCCGGGGGCAGGGGGCGAGAGAGCAGGTGTCCCGGGGGAGGGGATGTGGGAGCGAGTGTCCCGGGGGGAGGGTGTGAGGGAGCGAGTGCCCCGGGGGGAGAGGGAGAGGGAGCGAGTCTCCCGGGGGGGTGGTGGCATGGGAGCGAGTGTCCCGAGCGGGAGAGGGTGAGGGAGTGAGTGTCCTGAGATGAGAAGGAGAGAGAGTTGGTGTCCCGGGGGAAAGGGGTGAGGGATTGAGTGTCCCGGGGGGATGGGGCGAGGGAGCGAGTGTCCCGAGGGGGAGGGGGCGAGGGAGCGAGAGTCCCGTGGGGAAGCGGCGAGGGAGCGAGTGTCCCGAGGGGGAGGGTTGAAGGAGCGAGAGTCCCGAGGGGAAGGGGCAAGGGAGCGAGTGTCCCGAGGGAGAGGGGGTGAGGGAGCGACTGACCCGGAGAGAGAGGATGAGGGAGCGAGTGTCCTAGGGGGAGAGGGTGAGGGATTGAATGTCCCGGGGGGAGGGGAAGCGAGAGCGAGTGTCCCGTGGGTAGTGAGCGAGTGTCCGGGGGGGAGGGCGCGAGGGAACGAGTGTCCCGAGGGGGAGGGGGCGAGGGAGCGTGTGTCTTGGTGGGAGGGAGCGAGTGTCCCGGGGGGAGTGGTTGAGGGAGAGAGTGTCACGGGGGGAGTGGCCGAGGGAGTGAATGTGCCGTGGGAAGGTGGCATGGGAGCGAGTGTCCTGGGTGGGAGAGGGTGAGGGAGCGTGTGTCCCGGGTGGGAGAGGGTGAGGGAGCGAGTGTCCTGGGTGGGAGAGGGTGAGGGAGCGAGTGTCCTGGGTGGGAGAGGGTGAGGGAGCGTGTGTCCCGGGTGGGAGAGGGTGAGGGAGCGAGTGTCCCGGGTGGGAGAGGGTGAGGGAGCGAGTGTTCCGGGTGGCTGTGGTGATGGAGCGAGTGTCCCGGGGGGAGGGGGTGAGGGAGCGAGTGTCCTGGCGGGAGGGGGTGAGGGAGCGAGTGTCCCGGGGGGAGAGGGAGAGGGGGTGAGGGAGCAAGTTTCCCGGGGGCATGGGGTGAGGGAGCGCGTGTCCTGGGGGGAGGGGGTGAGGGAGCGAGTGTCCCGGGGGGAGAGGGAGAGGGGGTGTGGGAGCAAGTTTCCCGGGGGCATGGGGTGAGGGAGCGAGTGTCCTGGGGGGAGGGGGCGAGGGAGCAAGTTTCCCGGGGGCATGGGGTGAGGGAGCGAGTGTCCTGGGGGGAGGGGGCGAGGGAGCGAGTGTCCCGGGGGTCAGAGGGTGAGGGAGCGAGTCTCCCGTGGGGAGGGGGCGAGCGAGCGAGTGACCCTGCGGGGGAGTGAGAGGTGGTGAGGATTTGAGTTTCCCGGGGGGAGGGTGTGAGTGAGCAAGCGTCACGGCGGAAAGGCCGAGGGAGCGAGTGTCCCGTAGGGAGGGGGCGAGAGGGAGTGTTCCAGGGGGAGAGGGTGAGGAAGCGAGTGTCCCGGGGGTGGGGGCGAGTGAGCGAGTATCCCAGGGGGATGGGGCGAGGGAGCGAGTGTACTGGGGTGAGGGGGCGTGGGAGCGAGTGCCCCGGAGGAATGGGGTGAGGGAGCGAGTGTCCTGGGGTGTGGGTGAGGGAGCGAGTGTCCCAGGGGGAGGGGGAGAGGGAGCGAGTGTCCCAGGGGGAGGGGGCGAGGGAGCGAGTGTCCCGGGGGGAGGGAGCGAGTGTTCCGGGGTGTGGGTGAGGGAGCGAGTGTCCCAGGGGGAGGGGGCGAGGGAGCGAGTGTCCCGGGGCGAGGGGGAGAGGGAGCGAGTGTCCCAGGGGGAGGGGGCGAGGGAGCGAGTGTCCCGGGGGGAGGGAGCGAGTGTTCCGGGGTGTGGGTGAGGGAGCGAGTGTCCCAGGGGGAGGGGGAGTGGGAGCGAGTGTCCCAGGGGGAGGGGGAGAGGGAGCGAGTGTCCCAGGGGGAGGGGGCGAGGGAGCGAGTGTCCCGGGGGGAGGGAGCGAGTGTTCTGGGTGGAGGGGGCGAGGGAGCGAGTGTTACGAGGGGGAGGGGGTGACGGAGCGAGTGTCCCGGGGAGAGAGGGAGAGGGGGTGAGGGAGCAAGTTTCCCGGGGGCATGGGGTGACGGAGCGAGTGTCCCGGGGAGAGGGTGAGGGAGCGAGTGTACCGGGCGGAAAGAAAGCGAATGTCCCGGGGGCAGGGGGTGAGGGAGCAAGCGTCCCGTGTGTGAGGGTGAGGGAGCGAGTGTCCGGGGGGGAGGGTGAGGGGGAGCGAGTGTCCCAGGGGGATGGGGCAAGGGAGCAAGTGTCCCGTGGGTAGGGAGCGAGTGTCCAGGGTGGAGGGGGCGAGGGAACGAGTGTCCCGAGGGAGAGGGGGCGAGGGAGCGAGTGTCTTGGGGGATGGAGCGAGTGTCCAGGGGGGAGGGTGCGAGTTTCCTGGGGAAGGGGCGAGTGAGCGAGAGTCCCGGGGGAATGGAGCGAGTGAGCGAGTGTCCCGGGGGAGGGGGCGAGGGAGCGAGTGTCCCGGGGGGAGGTGGCGAGGGAGTGAGTGTTCTGGGGCAAGGGATGAGGGAGCGAGTGTCCCGGGGGGATAGGAAGAGGGGTTGAGGGAATAAGTTTCCCGGGGGCATGGGGCGAGGGAGCGAGTGTCCCAGGGGGAGGGGGAAAGGGAGCGAGTGTCCCAGGGTGAGGGGGCGAGGGAGCGAGTGTCCCGGGGGGAGGGAGCCAATGTTCCGGGTGGATTGGGAGAGAAAGCGAGTGTCCCGGGGGGAGTGGGTGAGGGAGCTAGTGTCCCGGGGGGAGGGGGAGGAGGAGCGAGTGTCCCTGGGGGATGGGGCAAGGGAGCGTGTGTCCCGTGGGTAGGGAGCGAGTGTCCAGGGGGGAGAGGGCGAGGGAACGAGTGTCCCGAGGGAGAGGGGGCGAGGGAGCGAGTGTCTTGGGGGGAGGGAGCGAGAAGTCCCGGTGGGTGGGTGCGAGGGAGCGAGAGTCGGAGGGGGATGGGGGGATGGAGCGAGAAGTCCCGGTGGGTGGGTGCGAGGGAGCGAGTGTCCCGGGGGGTGTGGGCGAGTGAGCGAGTGTTCCGGGGGGATGGGATGCGGGATTGAGTGTCCCGGGCGGAGGGGGCGAGGGAGCGAGTGTCCCGGGGGGATGGGGCGAGGCAGCGAGTGTCCTGGGGGAGGGGGCAAGGGAGCGAGTGTCCCGGGGGGAGTGGATGAGGCAGCGAGTGTCTCGTGGGGAGGGTGTGAGGGAGCGAGAGTCCCGGGCGGAGAGGGAGAGGGAGCAAGTCTCCCGGGGGGAGGGGGCGTGGGAGCGAGTGTCTCGAGGGGAAGAGGGTGAGGGAGTGAGTGTCCTGAGATGAGAAGGTGAGAGAGTTGGTGTCCCGGGGGGAAGAGTTGAGGGAGTGAGTGTCCCGGGGATTTGGGGCGAGGGAGCGAGTGTCCCGAGGGGGAGGGTTGAAGGAGCGAGTGCCCCGGGGGGGTGGGGGTGAGGGAGCGACTATCCCGGAGAGAGAGGATGAGGGAGCGATTGTCCCAGGGGGAGAGGGTGAGGAAGTGAATGTCCCGGGGGGAGGGGAAGCGAGAGCGAGTGTCCCGTGGGTAGGGAGCGAGTGTCCGGGGGGGAGGGCGCGGGGGAACGAGTTTCCCGAGGGGGAGGGTTCGAGTGAGCGTGTGTCTTGGGTGGAGGGAACGAGTGTCCCGGTGGGAGTGGGTGAGGGAGAGAGTGTCACGGGGGGAGTGGCAAGTGAGCGAGTGTCCCGTGGGGAGTTGGCAAGGGAGCGAGTATCCTGGGTGGGAGAGGGTGAGGGAGCGTGTGTCCCGGGGGGAGAGGGTGAGTGAGCGAGTGTCCTGGGTGGGAGAGGGTGAGGGAGCGTGTGTCCCGGGGGGAGAGGGTGAGTGAGCGAGTGTCCTGGGTGGGAGAGGGTGAGGGAGCGAGTGTCCCGGGTGGCAGAGGGTGAGGGAGCGTGTGTCCCGGGGGGAGAGGGTGAGTGAGCGAGTGTCCTGGGTGGGAGAGGGTGAGGGAGCGAGTGTCCCGGGGGGAGAGGGTGAGGGAGCGAGTGTCCCGCGGGGAGAGGGTGAGGGAGCGAGTGTCCCGCGGGGAGAGGGTGAGGGAGCGTGTGTCCCGGGGGGAGAGCGTGAGGGAGCGTGTGTCCCGGGGGGAGAGGGTGAGGGAGCGTGTGTCCCGGGGGGAGAGGGTGAGGGAGCGTGTGTCCCGGGGGGAGAGGGTGAGTGAGCGAGTGTCCTGGGTGGGAGAGGGTGAGAGAGCGTGTGTCACGGCTGGAGGGGGTGAGGGAGCGAGTGTCCCGGGGGGAGAGGGAGAGGAGGTGAGGGAGCAAGTTTCCCGGGGGCATGGGCTGAGGTAGCGAGTGTCCCGTGGGATGGTGGCGAGGGAGCGAGTGTCCCGGGAGGGAGAGGGTGAGGGAGCGTGTGTCCCGGGGGGAGAGGGTGAGAGAGCGAGTGTCACGGCTGGAGGGGGTGAGGGAGCGAGTGTCCCGGGGGGAGATGGAGCGGGGGTGAGGGAGCAAGTTTCCCGGGGGCATGGGGTGAGGGAGCGAGTGTCCTGGGGGGAGAGGGTGAGAGAGCGAGTGTCACGGCTGGAGGGGGTGAGGGAGCGTGTGTCCCGGGGGGAGAGGGTGAGAGAGCGAGTGTCACGGCTGGAGGGGGTGAGGGAGCGAGTGTCCCGGGGGGAGAGGGAGAGGGGGTGAGGGAGCAAGTTTCCCGGGGGCATGGGGTGAGGGAGCGAGTGTCCTGGGGGGAGGGGGCGAGCGAGCAAGTGACCCGGAGGGAGAGTGAGAGGGGGTGAGGGATCGAGATTCCCGGGTTGCGGGGGTGATGGAGCACGCGTCACGAGGGGAAAGGCGGAGGGATCGAGTGTCCCGTGGGGAGGGGGCGAGGGAGCGTGTGTCCCGGGGGGCACAGGGTGAGGGAGCGAGTGTCCCGGGGGAAAGGAAGAGAGAGCGCGTATCCCGGGGGCAGGGGTGAGGGAGCGAGTGTCCTGGGGAGGGGTCGAGTGAGCGAGTGTCCCAGGGGGATGGGGCGAGGGAGCGAGTGTACTGGGGTGAGTGGTTGAGGGAGCGAGTGTCCCGGGGGTAGGGGGTGAGGGAGCGAGTGTCCTGAGAAGGTGGTGAGGTAGCGAGTGTCCCGGGGGAGAAGGTGAGGGAGCGTGTGTCCCGGGGGCAGGGGCAGTTGGAGCGAGTGTCCCGGGGGAGGGTGCGAGTGAGCGAGTGTCCCAAGGGGAGGGGGCAAGGGAGCGAGTGTACTGGGCGGAGGGGGCGAGGGATCGAGTGTCCCGGAGGGAGAGGGGGAGGGAGCGAGTGTCCCGTGGGGTGGGAGCGAGTGTCCTGGGGGGAGGGGGCGAGGGATCGAGTGTCCCGGGGGGAGAGGATGAGGGAGCGAGTGCCCCGGGTGGAGGTGGAGGGGGAGCGAATGTCCCGGGGGGATGGGTCAATGGAGCGAGTGTCCCGTGGGTAGGGAGCGAGTGTCAGGGTGGGAGTGGGCGAGGGTACGAGTGTTACGAGGGCGAGGGGGCGAGGGAGTGAGTGTCTTGGGGGAGGGAGCAAGTGTCTCGGGGGTAGGATGCCAGTGTCCCGGGGGGAGGGGGTGAGCGAGCGAGAGTTCCGGGGGGATGTGGCTAGGGAGCGAGTGTCCCGAGGGGGAGTGGGCGAGGGAGCGAGTCTCCCGGGGGGAGGGGGCGAGGCAGCGAGTGTCCCGGGGGGAGGGTGTGAGGGAGCGAGTGTCCCGGGGGAGAGGGAGAGGGAGCGAGTCTCCCGGGGGGAGGGGGCGAGGCAGGGAGTGTCCCGGCGGGAGGGGGCGAATGAGCGAGTGTCACGGGGGGAGAGGTTGAGTGGGTGAGGTAGCGAGTGACCGGCGGGAGGGGGCGAGGGAGCGAGTGTCTCGGGGGTAGAGGGGAGGGGGTGAGGGAGGCGAGTGTCCCGGGGTTAGGAGGTGAGGGAGCGAGTGTCCCTGGGGGAGGGGGCGAGAGAGCATGTGTCCCGGGGGAGGGGATGTGGGAGCGAGTGTCCCGGGGGGAGGTGGCGAGGGAGTGAGTGTTCTGGGGCAAGGGATGAGGGAGCGAGTCTCCCGGGGGTAGAGGGCGTGGGAGCGAGTGTCCCGAGGGGGAGAGGGTGAGGGAGTGAGTGTCCTGAGATGAGAAGATGAGAGAGTTGGTGTCCCGGGGGGAAGGGGTGAGGGAGTGAGTGTCCCGGGGGGATGGGGCGAGGGAGCGAGTGTCCCGAGGGAGAGGGGGTGAGGGAGCGACTGACCCGGAGAGAGAGGATGAGGGAGCGAGTGTCCTAGGGGGAGAGGGTGAGGGATTGAATGTCCCGGGGGGAGGGGAAGCGAGAGCGAGTGTCCCGTGGGTAGTGAGCGAGTGTCCGGGGGGGAGGGCGCGAGGGAACGAGTGTCCCGAGGGGGAGGGGGCGAGGGAGCGTGTATCTTGGTGGGAGGGAGCGAGTGTCCCGGGGGGAGTGGTTGAGGGAGAGAGTGTCACGGGGGGAGTGGCCGAGGGAGTGAATGTGCCGTGGGAAGGTGGCATGGGAGCGAGTGTCCTGGGTGGGAGAGGGTGAGGGAGCGTGTGTCCCGGGTGGGAGAGGGTGAGGGAGCGAGTGTACCGGGGGGAGAGGGAGAGGGGGTGAGGGAGCAAGTTTCCCGGGGGCATGGGGTGAGGGAGCGAGTGTCCTGGGGGGAGGGGGCGAGCGAGCAAGTGACCCGGCGGGGGAGTGAGAGGGGTGAGGGATCGAGTTTCCCGGGGGGAGGGGGTGAGGGAGCAAGCGTCACGGGGTAAAAAGCCGATGGAGCAAGTGTACCATGGTAGGGCGCGAGGGAGCGAGTGTCCCGGGGGGCAGAGGGTGAGGGAGCGAGTCTCCCGTGGGGAGGGGGCGAGCGAGCGAGTGACCCTGCGGGGGAGTGAGAGGTGGTGAGGGATTGAGTTTCCCGGGGGGAGGGTGTGAGTGAGCAAGCGTCACGGCGGAAAGGCCGAGGGAGCGAGTGTCCCGTAGGGAGGGGGTGAGAGGGAGTGTCCCAGGGGGAGAGGGTGAGGAAGCGAGTGTCCCGGGGGTGGGGGCGAGTGAGCGAGTATCCCAGGGGGATGGGGCGAGGGAGCGAGTGTACTGGGGTGAGGGGGCGTGGGAGCGAGTGCCCCGGAGGAATGGGGTGAGGGAGCGAGTGTTCCGGGGGGTGGGTGAGGGAGCGAGTGTCCCAGGGGGAGGGGGAGAGGGAGCGAGTGTCCCAGGGGGAGGGGGCGAGGGAGCGAGTGTCCCGGGGGGAGGGAGCGAGTGTTCTGGGTGGAGGGGGCGAGGGAGCGAGTGTTACGAGGGGGAGGGGGTGACGGAGCGAGTGTCCCGGGGAGAGGGTGAGGGAGCGAGTGTACCGGGCGGAAAGAAAGCGAATGTCCCGGGGGCAGGGGGTGAGGGAGCAAGCGTCCCGGGTGTGAGGGTGAGGGAGCGAGTGTCCGGAGGGGAGTGTGAGGGGGAGCGAGTGTCCCAGGGGGATGGGGCAAGGGAGCAAGTGTCCCGTGGGTAGGGAGCGAGTGTCCAGGGTGGAGGGGGCGAGGGAACGAGTGTCCCGAGGGAGAGGGGGCGAGGGAGCGAGTGTCTTGGGGGATGGAGCGAGTGTCCAGGGGGGAGGGTGCGAGTTTCCCGGGGAAGGGGCGAGTGAGCGAGAGTCCAGGGGGAATGGAGCGAGTGAGCGAGTGTCCCGGGGGAGGGGGCGAGGGAGCGAGTGTCCCGGGGGGAGGTGGCAAGGGAGTGAGTGTTCTGGGGCAAGGGATGAGGGAGCGAGTGTCCCGGGGGGATAGGGAGAGGGGTTGAGGGAATAAGTTTCCCGGGGGCATGGGGCGAGGGAGCGAGTGTCCCAGGGGGAGGGGGAAAGGGAGCGAGTGTCCCAGGGTGAGGGGGCGAGGGAGCGAGTGTCCCGGGGGGAGGGAGCCAATGTTCCGGGTGGATTGGGAGAGAAAGCGAGTGTCCCGGGGGGAGTGGGTGAGGGAGCGAGTGTCCCGGGGGGAGGGGGAGGAGAAGCGAGTGTCCCTGGGGGATGGGGCAAGGGAGCGTGTGTCCCGTGGGTAGGGAGCGAGTGTCCAGGGGGGAGAGGGTGAGGGAACGAGTGTCCCGAGGGAGAGGGGGCGAGGGAGCGAGTGTCTTGGGGGGAGGGAGCGAGAAGTCCCGGTGGGTGGGTGCGAGGGAGCGAGAGTCGGAGGGGGATGGGGGGATGCAGCGAGAAGTCCCGGTGGGTGGGTGCGAGGGAGCGAGTGTCCCAGGGGGTGTGGGCGAGTGAGCGAGTGTTCCGGGGGGATGGGATGCGGGATTGAGTGTCCCGGGCGGAGGGGGCGAGGGAGCGAGTGTCCCGGGGGGATGGGGCGAGGCAGCGATTGTCCTGGGGGAGGGGGCAAGGGAGCGAGTGTCCCGGGGGGAGTGGATGAAGCAGCGAGTGTCTCGGGGGGAGGGTGTGAGGGAGCGAGTGTCCCGGGCGGAGAGGGAGAGGGAGCAAGTCTCCCGGGGGGAGGGGGCGTGGGAGCGAGTGTCTCGAGGGGAAGAGGGTGAGGGAGTGAGTGTCCTGAGATGAGAATGTGAGAGAGTTGGTGTCCCGGGGGGAAGAGTTGAGGGAGTGAGTGTCCCGGGGATTTGGGGCGAGGGAGCGAGTATCACGGGGGGAGAGGTTGAGTGGGTGAGGGAGCGAGTGACCGGCGGGAGGGGGCGAGGGAGCGAGTATCTCGGGGGAAGAGGGGGAAGGGGTAAGGGAGGCAAGTGTCCCGGGGTTAGGGGGTGAGGAAGCGATTGTCCCGGGGGCAGGGGGCGAGAGAGCAGGTGTCCCGGGGGAGGGGATGTGGGAGCGAGTGTCCCGGGGGGAGGGTGTGAGGGAGCGAGTGTCCCGGGGGAGAGGGAGAGGGAGCGAGTCTCCCGGGGGGAGGGGGCGAGGCAGGGAGTGTCCCGGCGGGAGGGGGCGAATGAGCGAGTGTCACGGGGGGAGAGGTTGAGTGGGTGAGGTAGCGAGTGACCGGCGGGAGGGGGCGAGGGAGCGAGTGTCTCGGGGGTAGAGGGGAGGGGGTGAGGGAGGCGAGTGTCCCGGGGTTAGGAGGTGAGGGAGCGAGTGTCCCTGGGGGAGGGGGCGAGAGAGCATGTGTCCCGGGGGAGGGGATGTGGGAGCGAGTGTCCCGGGGGGAGGTGGCGAGGGAGTGAGTGTTCTGGGGCAAGGGATGAGGGAGCGAGTCTCCCGGGGGTAGAGGGCGTGGGAGCGAGTGTCCCGAGGGGGAGAGGGTGAGGGAGTGAGTGTCCTGAGATGAGAAGATGAGAGAGTTGGTGTCCCGTGGGGAAGGGGTGAGGGAGTGAGTGTCCCGGGGGGATGGGGCGAGGGAGCGAGTGTCCCGAGGGAGAGGGGGTGAGGGAGCGACTGACCCGGAGAGAGAGGATGAGGGAGCGAGTGTCCTAGGGGGAGAGGGTGAGGGATTGAATGTCCCAGGGGGAGGGGAAGCGAGAGCGAGTGTCCCGTGGGTAGTGAGCGAGTGTCCGGGGGGAGGGCGCGAGGGAACGAGTGTCCCGAGGGGGAGGGGGCGAGGGAGCGTGTATCTTGGTGGGAGGGAGCGAGTGTCCCGGGGGGAGTGGTTGAGGGAGAGAGTGTCACGGGGGGAGTGGCCGAGGGAGTGAATGTGCCGTGGGAAGGTGGCATGGGAGCGAGTGTCCTGGGTGGGAGAGGGTGAGGGAGCGTGTGTCCCGGGTGGGAGAGGGTGAGGGAGCGAGTGTGCCGGGGGGAGAGGGAGAGGGGGTGAGGGAGCAAGTTTCCCGGGGGCATGGGGTGAGGGAGCGAGTGTCCTGGGGGGAGGGGGCGAGCGAGCAAGTGACCCGGCGGGGGAGTGAGAGGGGTGAGGGATCGAGTTTCCCGGGGAGAGGGGGTGAGGGAGCAAGCGTCACGGGGTAAAAAGCCGATGGAGCAAGTGTACCATGGTAGGGCGCGAGGGAGCGAGTGTCCCGGGGGGCAGAGGGTGAGGGAGCGAGTCTCCCGGGGGGAGGGGGTGAGCGAGCGAGTGACCCTGCGGGGGGATGTGGCTAGGGAGCGATTGTCCCGGGGGCAGGGGGCGAGAGAGCAGGTGTCCCGGGGGAGGGGATGTGGGAGCGAGTGTCCCGGGGGGAGGGTGTGAGGGAGCGAGTGTCCCGGGGGAGAGGGAGAGGGAGCGAGTCTCCCGGGGGGAGGGGGCGAGGCAGGGAGTGTCCCGGCGGGAGGGGGCGAATGAGCGAGTGTCACGGGGGGAGAGGTTGAGTGGGTGAGGTAGCGAGTGACCGGCGGGAGGGGGCGAGGGAGCGAGTGTCTCGGGGGTAGAGGGGAGGGGGTGAGGGAGGCGAGTGTCCCGGGGTTAGGAGGTGAGGGAGCGAGTGTCCCTGGGGGAGGGGGCGAGAGAGCATGTGTCCCGGGGGAGGGGATGTGGGAGCGAGTGTCCCGGGGGGAGGTGGCGAGGGAGTGAGTGTTCTGGGGCAAGGGATGAGGGAGCGAGTCTCCCGGGGGTAGAGGGCGTGGGAGCGAGTGTCCCGAGGGGGAGAGGGTGAGGGAGTGAGTGTCCTGAGATGAGAAGATGAGAGAGTTGGTGTCCCGGGGGGAAGGGGTGAGGGAGTGAGTGTCCCGGGGGGATGGGGCGAGGGAGCGAGTGTCCCGAGGGGGAGGGGGCGAGGGAGCGAGAGTCCCGGGGGGATGGGGCGAGGAAGCGAGTGTCCCGAGGGGGAGGGGGTGAGGGAGCGACTGACCCGGAGAGAGAGGATGAGGGAGCGAGTGTCCCGAGGGGGAGAGGGTGAGGGAGTGAGTGACCTGAGATGAGAAGGTGAGAGAGTTGGTGTCCCAGGGGGAAGGGTTGAGGGAGTGAGTGTCCCGGGGGGATGGGGCGAAGGAGCGGGTGTCCAGAGGGGGGAGGGTTGAAGGAGCGAGGGTCCCGGGGGGATGGGGCGAGGGACCGAGTGTCCCGAGGGGGAGGGGGTGAGGGAGCGGCTGACCCGGAGAGAGAGGATGAGGGAGCGAGTGTCCCAAGGGGAGAGGGTGAGGGAGTGAATGTCCCGGGGGGAGGGGAAGCGAGAGCGAGTGTCCCGTGGGTCGGGAGCGAGTGTCCGGGGGGGAGGGCGCGAGGGAACGAGTGTCCCAAGGGGGAGGGGACGAGGAAGCGCGTGTCTTGGTGGGAGGGAGCGAGTGTCCCGGGGGGAGTGGTTGAGGGAGAGAGTGTCACGGGGGGAGTGGCCGAGGGAGCGAGTGTCCCGTGGGGAGTTGCCATGGGAGCGAGAGTCCTGGGTGGGAGAGTGTGAGGGAGCGAGTGTCACGGCTGGAGGGGGTGAGGGAGCAAGTGTCCCGGGGGGAGAGGGAGAGGGGGTGAGGGAGCAAGTTTCCCGGGGGCATGTGGCGAGGGACCGAGTGTCCTGGGGGGAGCGGGCGAGCGAGCGAGTGACCCGGGGGAAGAGTGAGAGGGGGTGAGGGATCGAGTTTCCCGGGGGGTGGGTGTGAGGGGGCAAGCGTCACGGGGGGAAAGGATGAGGGAGCGAGTGTCCCGTTGGGAGGGGCGAGGGAGCGAGTGTCCCGGGGGGGAGAAGGTGAGCGAGCGAGTGTCCCGAGGGGGCAAGAGGGAGTGTCCCAGGGGGAGAGGGTGAGTGAGCGAGTGTCCCGGGGACGGGTCGAGGAAGCGAGTGTCCCGGTGGCAGGGGTGAGGAAGGGAGTGTCCCGGGGGAGGGTGTGAGGGAGTGAGTTTCCCAGGGGGAGGGGGTGTGGGATCGAGTGTCCCGGGGGGAGAGGGAGAGGGGGTTAACGGAGCAAGTTTCCCGGGGGCATGGGGTGAGGGAGCGAGTGTCCTGGGGGGAGGGGGCGAGCGAGCAAGTGACCCGGCGGGAGAGTGAGAGGGGGTGAGGGATCGAGATTCCCGGGGGGCGGGGGTGAGGGAGCACGCGTCACTGGGGGAAAGGCCGAGGGAGCGAGTGTCCCGTGGGGAGGGTACGAGGGAGCGAGTGTCCCGGGGGGGAAAGGTGAGGGAGCGAGTGGCCCGAGGGGGAGAGAGGGTGTGTCCCTGGGGAGTGGGTGAGGGAGCGAGTGTCCTGGGGGGAGAGGGTGAGGGAGCGAGTGTTCTGGTTGGAGAGGGTGAGGGAGCTAGTGTCCAGGGGGGACGGGGCGAGGGAGCAAGTGTCCCGGGGAGGGGGCGAGTGAGCGAGTGTCCCAGGGGGAGGGGGCGAGGGAGCGAGTGTCCTAGGGGGAGAGGGAGAGGGATCGAGTGTCACAGGGGGAAGGGGTGAGGGATCGAGTGTCCCGGGGAGAGGGCGAGGGACCGAGTTTCCCGGGGGGAGGGGGCAAGGGAGCAAGTGTCGCGGGGGAGAGGCTGAGGGAGCGAGTGTCCCGGGGGGAGAGGGAGAGGGGGTGAGGTAGCGAGTTTCCCCGGTGGAGGGAGCGAGGGAGAGATTGTCCTGTGTGGAGGGGGCGAGGGACTGAGTGTCCCGGGGGATGGGTGTGAGGGAGCGAGTGTCCTGGGGGAGAGGGAGAGGGGGTGAGGGAATGTGAGTACGGGGGGAGGGGTTGGGGGAGCGTGTGTCCCGGGGGTAGAGGTTGAGGGAGCGAGTGTCCCGGGGGGAATGGGAGAGGGAGCGAGTGTCCCGGGGGGTGGTGACAAGGGAGCGAGTGTCCTGGGGGGAGGGGGCGAGCGAGCGAGTGTACCGAGGGGAGAGGAACGGGGGGGTGAGAGTTCGAGTTTCCCAGGGGGACTGGGTGAGGAAGCGAGTGTCACGGGTGGAGAGGCCGAGGGAGCGAGTGTCCCGTGGGGAGTAGGTGAGGGAGCGAGTTTCCCATGGGCTGGGGGCGAGGGAGCGAGTGTCCTGGGGGGAGGGGGTGAGGGAGCGAGTGTCCCGGGGGAGGGGGCGAGGGAGCGATTGTCCCGGGGGAGAGGCTGAGGGAGCGTGTGTCCCGGGGTGAGAGGGAGAGGGGGTGAGGGAGCGAGTTTCCCGGGAGAAGGGGCTGAGGGAGCGAGTGTCCCGGGGTTAGAGGAAGAGGCGGTTAGGGAGCGAGTTTCCCAGGTGGCGGGAGCGAGGGAGAGAGTGTCCCTGGGGGACTGGGCGAGGGACTGAGTGTACCTGGGGATGGGGGTTCGGGAGCGAGTGTGCTGAGGAGAGGGAGAGGGGGTGAGGGAGCGTGAGTCCCGGGGGGAGGGGACGATGTAGCGAGTGTCCCGGCGGTAGGGGGCGAGGGAGCGAGTGTCCTGGGTGGAAGGGATGAGGGAGCGTGAGTCCCGGGGGGAGGGGGTGAGGGAGCGAGTGTCCCGGCGGTAGGGGGCGACGGAGCGAGTGTCCTGGGTGGAGGGGATGAGGGAGCGTGTGTCCCGGGGGGAGGGGGTGAGGGAGCGAGTGTCCCGGGTGGAGTGGGAGAGCGAGCGAGTGTCCGGGGGGAGGTGACAAGGGAGCGAGTGTCACGGGTGGAGAGGCCGAGGGAGCGAGTGTCCCGGGGGGAGGTGACAAGGGAGCGAGTGTCCCTGGGTGAGGGGGCGAGCGAGCGAGTGTACCGAAGGGAGAGGGACGGGTGGTTGAGGGGTCGCGTTTCCCGGGGGGAATTGGGCGAGGGAGCGGATATCCTGGGGGGAGGGGGCGAGGGAGCGATTGTCCCAGGGATAGGGGGAGACGGAGCGAGTGTTCTGGGGGTGGGGGCGAGGGAGCGAGTGTCACGGCTGGAGGGAGTGAGGGAGCGAGTGTCACGGGGGAGAGGGAGAGGGGGTGATGGAGCAAGTTTCCC
The DNA here is from genome assembly GCF_044704955.1 of Pristiophorus japonicus. Taxonomy (NCBI): domain Eukaryota; kingdom Metazoa; phylum Chordata; class Chondrichthyes; family Pristiophoridae; genus Pristiophorus; species Pristiophorus japonicus. The sequence continues at coordinate 148,333 of NW_027254803.1, read as the reverse complement.
GGGGGCATGGGGCGAGGGAGCGTGTGTCCCGGGTGGAGGGGGCGAGGGAGCAAGTGTCCAACGGGAGGGCGTGAGTGAGCGAGTGTCCTAGGGGGAGAGGGAGAGGGAGCGAGTGTCACAGGGGGAAGGTGCGAGGAATCGAGTGTCCCGGCGGAGAGGGCGAGGGAGCGAGTGTACCAGGGGGAGGGGGTGATGGAGCGAGTGTCCCGGGGGAGGGGGCGAGGGAGCAAGTGTCCCGGTCGGGAGAGGCTGAGGGAGAGAGTGTCCCGGGGGGAGAGGGAGAGGTGTGAGGGATCTAGTTTCCCAGGTGGAGTGAGCGAGGGAGAGAGTGTCCCGGGGGAGAGGGCGAGGGACTGAGTGTCCCGGGGGATGGGGGTGAGGGAGCGAGTGTCCTGGGGGAGAGGGAGAGGGGGTGAGGGAGAGTGAGTCCCGGGGGGAGGGGGCGAGTGTCCCGGGGGGAGGTGCCAAGGGAGCGAGTGTCCTGGGGGGAGGGGGCGAGCGAGCGAGTGTCCTGGGGGAGAGGGAGAGGGGGTGAGGGAGCGTGTATCCCGGGGGTAGAGGGTGAGGGAGCGAGTGTCCCGGGGGGAGTGGGAGAGGAAGCGAGTGTCCCGGGGGGAGGTGCCAAGTGAGCGAGTGTCCTGGCGGGAGGGTGCGAGCGAGTGAATGTACTGAGGGGAGAGGGACGGGGGGGTGAGGGATCGAGTTTCCCAGGGGGAGTGGGTGAGGGAGCGAGTGTCACGGTGGGTGAGGCCGAGGGAGCGAGTGTCCCGTGGGGAGGTTGCAAGGGAGCGAGTGTCCCGGGGGAGTGGGCGAGGGAGCGAGTGTCCTGGGGGGAGAGGCTGAGGGAGCGAGTGTCCCGGGGGGAGAGGGAGAGGGGGTGAGGGAGCGAGTGTCCCTGGAGGAGGGGCTGAGGGAGCGAGTCTCCCGGGGGGAGAGGGAAAGGGTGTGAGGGAGCGAGTTTCCCAGGTGGAGGGAGCGAGGGAGCGAGTGTCCCGGGGGGAGTGGGCGAGGGACTGAGTGTTCCGGGGGATGGGGGTTGGGGAGCGAGTGTCCTGGGGAGAGGGAGAGGGGGTGAGGGAGCGTGAGTCCCGGCGGGAGGGGGAGAGGGAGCGAATGTCCCAGGGGGAGGGGGCAAGTGACCGAGTGTCCCGGGGGAGGGGGCGAGCGAGCGTGTGATCCGAGGGGAGAGGGACGGGTGGTTGAGTGATCGAGTATCCCGGGGGGAGAGGCTGAGGGTGCGAGTGTCCTGTCGGGAGGGGGCGAGGGAGCGAGTGTTCCGTGGGTTGGGGGCGAGGGAGTGAGTGTCCTGTGGGTGGGGGCGAGGGAGCGAGTGTCCCGGGGAGAGAGGGTGAGTGAGCGAGTGTCCCAGGGGGAGAGGGAAAGCGAGCGAGTGTCACGGGGGAGAGGGAGTGGGAGCGAGTGTCCCAGGGGGAGAGGGAGATGGAGCGAGTGTCCTGGGGGAGAGGGAGTGGGAGCGAGTGTCCCAGGGGGAGAGGGAGATGGAGCGAGTGTCCTGGGGGGACGGGGCGAGGGAGCGAGTGTCACGGCTGGAGGGGGTGATGGAGCGAGTGTCGCGGGGGGAGAGGGAGAGGGGTTGATGGAGCAAGTTTCCTGGGGGCATGGGGCAAGGGAGAGTGCGTCCCGGGGGTAGGGGCGAGGAAGCGAGTGTCCCGGGGAGGGGTCGAGTGAGCGAGTGTCCCAGGGGGAGGGGGCTTGGGAGCGAGTGTACTGGGGTGAGGGATTGAAGGAGCGAGTGTCACAGGGGTAGGGGCTGAGGGAGCGAGTGTCCTGAGAAGTGGGTGAGGTAGCGAGTGTCCCGGGGGAGAAGGTGAGGGAGCGAGTGTACCGGGGGGAGGGGGAGATGGAGCGAGTGTCCCCGGGGAGGGGGCGTGTGAGCGAGTGTCCCAAGGGGAGGGGGGGAGGGAGCGAGTGTCCCCGGGGAGGGGGCGAGTGAGCGAATGTCCCAGGGGGAGGGGGCGAGGGAGCGAGTGTACTGGGGGGAGGGGGCGATGGATCGAGTGTCACGGGGGGAGGGGGAGGGGGAGCGAATGTCCCGGGGGGAGGATGCAAGTGTCCCGGGGGAGGGGGTGAGCGAGCGAGAGTCCTGGGGGGATGGGGCTAGGGAGCGAGTGTCCCGAGGGGGAGGGGGCGAGGCAGCGAGTGTCCCGGCGGGAGGGGACGAGTGAGCGAGTGTCACGGTGGGCGAGGTTGAGTGGGTGAGGGAGCGAGTGACCGGCGGGAGGGGGCGAGGGAGCGAGTGTCTCGGGGGAAGAGGGGGAGGGGGTGAGTGTACCGGGGGGAGGGGGAGATGGAGCGAGTGTCCCCGGGGAGGGGGCGAGTGAGCAAATGTCCCAGGGGGAGGGGGCGAGGGAGCGAGTGTACTGGGGGGAGGGGGCGATGGATCGAGTGTCCCGGGGGGAGAGGGGGAGGGAGCGAGTGTCCCGTGGGGTGGGAGCGAGTGTCCTGGGTGGAGGGGGCGAGGTATCGAGTGTCCCGGGGGGAGAGGGTGAGGGAGCGAGTGTACCGGATGGAGAGGAAGCGAGTGTCCTGGGGGAGAGGGTGAGGGATCGAGTGTCCCGGGGGGAGGGGGCGAGATAGCATGTGTCCCGGGGTAGGCAATGTGGGAGCGAGTGTCCCGGGGGGAGGGTGTGAGGGAGCGAGTGTCCCGGGGGATAGGGAGAGGGAGCGTGTCTCCCGGGGGGAGGGGACGTGGGAGCGAGTGCCCCGAGGGGGAGAGGGTGAGGGAGTGAGTGTCCGGAGATGAGAAGGTGAGAGAGTTGGTGTCCCGGGGGGAAGGGTTGAGGGAGTGAGTGTCCCGGGGGGATGGGGCGAGGGAGCGAGTGTCCCGAGGGGGAGGGTTGAAGGAGCGAGGGTCCCGGGGGGAAGGGGCGAGGGAGCGAGTGTCCCGAGGGGAGGGGGTGAAGGAGCGACTGACCCGGAGAGAGAGGATGAGGGAGCGAGTGTCCCAGGGGGAAAGGGGAGGAGTGAATGTCCCGTGGGGAGGGGGAGGGAGAGCGAGTGTCCCGTGAGTAGGGAGCGAGTGTCCGGGGGGTGGGCGCGAGGGAACGAGTGTCCCAAGGGGGAGGGGGCGAGGGTGCGTGTGTCTTGGGGGGAGGGAGCGAGTGTACCGGGGGGAGTGGTTGAGGGAGAGAGTGTCACGGGGGGAGTGGCCGAGGGAGCGAGTGTCCCGTGGGGAGTTGGCATGGGAGCGAGTGTCCTGGGTTGGAGAGGGTGAGTGAGCGTGTGTCCCGGGGGGAGAGGGTGAGGGAGCGAGTGTCCCGGGGGGAGAGGGTGAGGGAGCGAGTGTCCCGGGGGGAGAGGGTGAGGGAGCGTGTGTCCCGGGGGGAGAGGGTGAGGGAGCGAGTGTCCTGGGGGGAGAGGGAGAGGGGGTGAGGGAGCAAGTTTTCCGGGGGCATGGGCTGAGGGAGCGAGTGCCCCGTAGGGAGTGGGCGAGGGAGCGAGTGTCCTGGGTGGGAGAGGGTGAGGGTGTGAGGGAGTGTGTGTCCCGGGGGGAGAAGGTGAGGGAGCGAGTGTCACGGCTGGAGGGGGTGAGGGAGCGAGTGTCCCGGGGGGAGAGGGAGAGGGGGTGAGGGAGCAAGTTTTTCGGGGGCATGGGGTGAGTGAGCGAATGTCCTGGGTGGAGGGGCGAGCGAGCAAGTGACCCGGCGGGAGAGTGAGAGGGGTTGAGGGATCGAGTTTCCAGGGGGGAGGGAGTGAGGGAGCAAGCGTCACGGTGGGAAAGGCCGAGAGAGCGAGTGTCCCGTGGGGAGGGGGCGAGGGAGCGAGTGTCCCGGGGGGGAGAGTTTGAGGGAGCGAGTGTCCCGAGGGTGAGAGAGGGCGTGTCCCGGTGGAGAGCGTTAGGGAGCGAGTGTCCTGGGGGGAGAGGGTGAGGGAGCGAGTGTCCCGGGGAAGGGGGCGAGTGAGCGAGTGTCCCAGGGGGCGGAGGCGAGGGAGCGAGTGTACTGTGGTGAGGGGTTGAGGGAGCGAGTGTGCCGAGGGTGAGAGAGGGAGTGTCCCGGGGGAGAGCTTTAGGGAGCGAGTGTCCTGGAGGGAGAGGGTGAGGGAGCGTGTGTCCCGGGGGGCGGAGGCGAGGGAGCGAATGTACTGGGTTGACGGGGTGAGGGAGCGAGTGTCCCGGGGGTCGGGGGTGAGGGAGCGAGTGTCCTGAGAAGGGGGTAAGATAGCGAGTGTCCCGGGGGAGAAGGTGAGGGAGCGAGTGCCCCGAGGGGAAGGGGAGATGGAGCGAGTGTCCCGGGGAAGGGGGCGAGTGAGCGAGTGTCCCAGGGGGAGGGTGCGAGGGTGCGAGTGTACTGGGGGAGGGGGCGAGGGATCGAGTGTCCCGGGGGGAGAGGGTGAGTGAGCGAGTGTACCGGGGGGAGAGGAAGCGAGTGTCCCGGGGGGAGGGGGTGAGGGAGCAAGTGTCCTGGGGGAGAGGTCGAGGGAGCGAGTGTCCCGGGGGGAGGGAGAGGGGGAGCGAATGTCCCGGGGGTTGCGGCAATGGAGCGAGTGTCCCGTGGGTAGGGAGCGAGTGTCTGGGGGGGAGTGGGCGAGGGAACGAGTGTTCCGAGGGCGAGGGGCGAGAGAGTGAGTGTCTTGGGGGAGGGAGCAAGTGTCCCGGGGGGAGGATGCGAGTGTCCCGGGGGGAGGGAGTGAGCGAGCGAGAGTCCCGGGGGGATGGGACGAGAGAGCGAGTGTCCCGAGGGGGAGGGGGCGAGGTAGCGATTGTAGCAGGCGGAGGGGGCGACGCAGCGAGTGTCCCGGCGGGAGGGGGCGAGTGAGCGAGTGTCACGGTGGGAGAGGTTGAGTGGGTGAGGGAGCCAGTGACCGGCGGGAGGGGGCGAGGGAGCGAGTGTCACGGGGGGAGAGGTTGAGTGGGTGAGGGAGCGAGTGACCGGCTGGAGATGGCGAGTGAGCGAGTGTCTCAGGGAAGAGGGGGAGGGGGTGAGGGAGGCGAGTGTCCCGGGGTTAGGGGGTGAGGGAGCGAGTGTCCCGGGCGGAGGGGGCGAGAGAGCTTGTGTCCCGGGGGAGGGGATGAGGGAGCGAGTGTCCCGGGGGGAGGGTGTGAGGGAGCGAGTGTCCCGGGGGGAGAGGGAGAGGGATCGAGTCTCCAAGGGGGAGGGGGTGAGGGAGTGAGTGTTCCGGGGGGAGGGGATGAGGGAGCGAGTGTCCCGGGGGGAGGGTGCGAGGGAGCGAGTTTCCCGGGAGAGGGAGAGGGAGCGGGTCTCCCAGGGGGAGGGGGCGTGGGAGCGAGTGTCCCGAGGGGGAGAGGGTGAGGGACCGAGAGTCCTGGGTGGATGGGGTGAGTTGTGTACAGACCTCCAAACAGTAGTAGTGATGTTGGGGAGGGCATCAAACAGGAAATTAGGAGTGCATGCAACAAAGGTGCAGCAATTATAATGGTGACTTCAATATGCACATAGATTGGGTTAACCAAACTGGAACCATTACGGTGGAGGAGGATTTCCTGGAGTGCATAAGGGAACGTTTTCCAGACCAATATGTTGAGGAACCAACTAAGGGGGAGGCCATCTTCGACTGGGTGTTGTGTAATGAGAGAGGACTAATTAGCAATCTCGTTGTGCGAGGCCCCTTGGGGAAGAGTGACTATAATATGGTGGAATTCGACATGAGGATGGAGAATGAAACAGTTAATTCAGAGACCATGGTCCAGAACTTAAAGAAGGCTAACTTTGAAGGAATGAGGCGTGAATTGGCTAGGATAGATTGGCGAATGATACTTAAGGGGTTGACTGTGGATGGGCAATGGCTGGCAGACATTTAGAGACCGCATGGATGAAGTACAACAATTGTACATCCCTGTCTGGCGTAAAAATAAAAAAGGGAAGGTGGCTCAACCGTGGCTATCAAGGGAAATCAGGGATAGTATTGAAGCCAAGGAAGTGGCATACAAATTGGCCAGAAATAGCAGCGAACCCGGGGACTGGGAGAAATTTAGAACTCAGCAGAGGAGGACAAAGGGTTTGATTAGGGCAGGGAAAATGGAGTACGAGAAGAAGCTTGCAGGGAACATTAAGACGGATTGCAAAAGTTTTAATAGCTATGTAAAGAGAAAAAGGTTAGTAAAGATAAACATAGCTCCCCTGCAGTCAGAATCAGGGGAAGTCATAACGGGGAACAAAGAAATTGCAGACCAATTGAACAAGTACTTTGGTTCCGTATTGACTAAGGAGGACACAAACAACCTTCCGGATGCAAAAGGGGTCAGAGGGTCTAGTAAGAAGGAGGAAACGAGGGAAATCCTTATTAGTCGGGGAATTGTGTTGGCAAAATTGATGGGATTGAAGGCTGATAAATCCCCAGGTCCTGATGGACTGCATCCCAGAGTACTGAAGGAGGTAGCCTTGGAAATAGCGGATGCATTGACAGACATTTTCCAACATTCGATTGACTCTGGATCAGTTCTTATCGAGTGGAGGGTAGACAATGTAACCCCACTTTATAAAAAAGGAGGGAGAGAGAAAACAGGGAATTCTAGACCGGTCAGCCTGACATCGGTAGTGGGTAAAATGATGGATTTAATTATTAAGGATATCATAGCAGCGCATTTGGAAAGAGGTGAGATGATAGTTCCAAGTCAGCATGGATTTGTGAAAGGGAAATCATGCTTGACAAATCATCTGGAATTTTTTGAGGATGTTTCCAGTAGAGTGGACAAGGGAGAACCAGTTGATGTGGTATATTTGGACTTTCAGAAGGCTTTCGACAAAGTCCCACACACGAGATTAATGTGCAAAGTTAAAGCACATGGGATTGGGGGTAGTGTGCTGACATGGATTGAGAAATGGTTGTCAGACAGGAAGCAAAGAGTAGGAGTAAACGGGTACTTTTCAGAATGGCAGGCAGTGACTAGTGGGGTGCCGCAAGGTTCTGTGCTGGGGCCCCAGCTGTTTACATTGTACATTAATGATTTAGACGAGGGGATTAAATGTAGTATCTCTAAATTTGCGGATGACACTAAGTTGGGTGGCAGTGTGAGCTGCGAGGAGGATGCTATGAGGCTGCAGAGTGACTTGGATAGGTTAGGTAAGTGGGCAAAGGCATGGCAGATGAAGTATAATGTGGATAAATGTGAGGTTATCCACTTTGGTGGTAAAAACAGAGAGACAGACTGTTATCTGAATGGTGACAGATTAGGAAGGGGGAAGGTGCAACGAGACCTGGGTGTCATGGTACATCAGTCATTGAAGGTTGGCATGCAGGTACAGCAGGCGGTTAAGAAAGCAAATGGCATGTTGGCCTTCATTGCGAGGGGATTTGAGTACAGGGGCAGGGAGGTGTTGCTACAGTTGTACAGGGCCTTGGTGAGGCCACACCTGGAGTATTGTGTACAGTTTTGGTCTCCTAACTTGAGGAAGGACATTCTTGCTATTGAGGGAGTGCAGCGAAGATTCACCAGACTGATTCCCGGGATGGCGGGACTGACCTATCAAGAAAGACTGGATCAACTGGGCTTGTATTCACTGGAAATCGGAAAAATGAGAGGGGCCCTCATAGAAACGTTTAAAATTCTGATGGGTTTAGACAGGTTAGATGCAGGAAGAATGTTCCCAATGTTGGGGAAGTCCAGAACCAGGGGTCACAGTCTGAGGATAAGGGGTAAGTCATTTAGGACCGAGATGAGGAGAAACTTCTTCACCCAGAGAGTGGTGAACCTGTGGAATTCTCTACCACAGAAAGTAGTTGAGGCCAATTCACTAAATATATTCAAAAGGGAGTTAGATGAAGTCCTTACGACTCGGGGGATCAAGGGTTATGGTGAGAAAGCAGGAAGGGGGTACTGAAGTTTCATGTTCAGCCATTAATTCGTTGAATGGCGGTGCAGGCTAGAAGGACTGAATGGCCTGCTCCTGCACCTATTCTCTCTGTTTCTATGTTTCTATGTTTCTCTCTCTCTCTGCCTTTCTCTCTCTCTGTGTCTCTGAGTTTCTCTCTCTGTCTTTCTGTGTCTCTCTCCTGTCTATTTTCATCTCTTTCTCTCTCTCTGCACCTCCCTCTGTGCCCCCCCTCTCTCTCTCTCTTCGTCTCTCTCACTAACTCTGTCTCTCTCTCTCTCTCTCTGTATCGCTCTGTATCAATCTCTTTCTCCCTATCTCTCTCTATCCCCCTCTCTCTTTGACTGTCTCTCCCTCTCTCTGCCACTCTCTGCCACTCTCTCTCTGTCACACTCACTCTCAATGTCTCTCTCTCACTCTGTGCCGTTCACTCGCTCTGTCTCTCTGTCTCGTTCTCCCTGTCGCTCGCTCTCTCTCTCTGTCTCTCTGTCTCACTCTCTCTCTCAGTCTCTCTGTCTCTATCTCTGTCTCTCTGTCTCTCTCTCTGTCTCTCTCTGTCTCTCTATGTCTCTTTCTCTGTCTCTCCCTGTCTGTCTCTCCATCTCTCTCATTGACTCTCTCTGTCTCTCTCTCTAACTCTCTGACTCACTCTATCTCTCTCTCTCTCTCTGACTCTCTCTGTTTCGCTCGCTCTCTGTCACTCTGACTCTCTCTGTCCCATTCTCTCCCTCCCTTTCTATCTCTCACTCTCTGTGTCTCTCTCTGTCTCTCTCTCTCTCTGACTCTCTCTGTTTCTCTCTCTCTCTCTGACTCTCTCTGTCTCCCTCTCTCTCTCTCGCCCTGTCTGTCTATCACTCTCTGTATCTCTCTCGCTCGCTCTCTCCCTCTCTGTCTCTCTCTCTCTGTCTCTCTCTATATCTCTCTGTCTCTTTCTGATTCACTCTTTCTCCCTATCTTTCTCTATCCCTCTCTCTCTTTGACTCTCTATCCCTCAACTGACACTCTCTGCCAATCTCTCTGTCACACTCACTCTCTCTGTCCCTCTCTCTCTCTCTGTCTCATTCACTCGCTCTGTCTCGTTCTCCCTGTCGCTCTCTCTCTCTGTCTCTCTGTCTCTCTCTCTCTCAGTCTCTCTCTCTACGTCTTTTTATCTGTCTCTCCCTTTCTGTCTCTCCCTCTCTCTCCCGTTGACTCTCTCTGACTCTCTCTTTGACTCTCTCTGTCTCTCTCTCTCTCTTTGACTCACTCTGTCTCTCTCTCTCTGTGACTCACTTTGTCTCTCTCTCTCTCTCTCCCTGTCTTTCTCTCACTCTCTCTGCGTGTCGCTCTCTCTCTCTGCTTCTCTGTCTCTCTCTCTCTCTGTCTCTCTCTCCTTGTCTCTGTGTCTCTCTCTCTGTCTCTCTCTGTCTGTATGTCTGTCTCACTCTTTGTCTCTCTCCCACTCGGTATCTCTCTCTCTCTCTCTCTCACTCTCCCGCTCTGTCTCTCTCTCCTTGTCTCTGTGTCTCTCCCACTCTGTCTCTCTCTGTCTGTATGTCTGTCTCACTCTCTGTCTCTCTCCCACTCGGTATCTCTCTCTCTCTCTCTCTCACTCTCCCTCTCTGTATCTCTCTCCTTGTCTCTGTGTCTCTCCCACTCTGTCTCTCTCTGTCTGTATGTCTGTCTCACTCTCTGTCTCTCTCCCACTCGGTATCTCTCTCTCTCTCTCTCTCTCACTCTCCCTCTCTGTCTCTCTCTCCTTGTCTCTGTGTCTCTCTCCCTCTGTCTCTCTGTCTGTATATCTGTCTCAATCTCTGTCTCTCTCCCACTCGGTATCTCTCTTATTCTCCCTCTCTGTCTCTCTCTCCCTGTCTCTGTGTCTCTCCCACTCTGTCTCTCTGTCTGTATGTCTGTCTCTTTCTCTCTATATCTCTCCCTCTCTCTCTCTCTTTGTCTCTCTGAAGCTCTCCCAGAACCACAGTGACAATGCACACACCGATCTTCAGTCATCCATTTTACATTTGTTAATGGTCGCCACTTTATGTTTACACTGGGAGATTGATTACAGAGACCGACTACTCTCTAATTTAACGTTAGCTGCTTAAAGGTGTACATGCCCTGGGAGTGTTTGATGGGACAGTGTAGAGGGAGCTATACTCTGTATCTAACCCCCTGTATCTACCCTGGGAGTGTTTGATGGGACAATGTAGAGGGAGCTTTACTCTGTATCTAACCCCCTGTACCTGCCCTGGGAGTGTTTGATGGGACAGTGTAGAGGGAGCTTTACTCTGTATTTAACCCCGTGCTGTACCTGCCCTGGGAGTGTTTGATGGGACAGTGTAGAGGGAGCTTTACTCTGTATCTAACCCCGCGCTGTACCTGCCCTGGGAGTGTTTGATGGGACAGTGTAGAGGGAGCTTTACTCTGTATCTAACCCCCTGTACGTGCCCTGGGAGTGTTTGATGGGACAGTGTAGAGTGAGCTTTACTCTGTATCTAACCCCCTGTACCTGCCCTGGAAGTGTTTGATGGGACAGTGTAGAGGGAGCTTTACTCTGTATCTAACCCCCTGTATCTGCCCCGGGAGTGTTTGATGGGACAGTGTAGTGGGAGCTTTACTCTGTATCTAACCCCCTGTACCTGCCCTGGGAGTGTTTGATGGGACAGTGTAGAGGGAGCTTTACTCTGTATCTAACCCCCCCAGTACCTGCCCTGGGAGTGTTTGATGGGACAGTGTGGAGTGAGCTTTATTCTGTATCTAACCCCCTGTACCTGCCCTGGGAGTGTTTGATGGGACAGTGTAGAGGGAGCTTTACTCTGTATCGAACCCGGTGCAGTACCTGCCCTGGGACAGTTTGATGGGAGGATTTCTTCGCAGGGCAGGAAATGGAGAAGCAACTTTTGTTGGTTTGAATAAGGTGTAAATTCGATTGTGTCGCCCCGTCACAGATACACATGATTGAAGCTGTTTACCATCAATGGCCTGAAAGAATGAGATGATGTGACCAACTTCAAACTCTTCAAACACATAAATGACCCAGAGACTGGGACCAATACACAAAGTCCCATTGCCCAGGCAAGCAAACCAGGTTTGTTCACAGATCACCCAGACACGTGTCCTGGTGTAAAATGGTCACCACGCATCTCATGTGAAATGGGTGCTCGATTTCACCCAAATTAAACCCACTGCCCCGCTCTCTCCCCATAGACCTGTATGAATTTCACCCAAACTAATCCCACTGCCCCGCTCTCTCCCCATAGTCCTGTATCAATCCCCAAAATAATCCCACTGCCCCGCTCTCTCCCCATAGCCCTGTATCAATCCCCAAACAAATCCCACTGCCCCGCTCTCTCCCCATAGCCCTGTCTCAATCCCCAAACTAATCCCACTGCCCCGCTCTCTCCCCATAGTCCTGTATCAATCCCCAAACTAATCCCACTGCCCCGCTCTCTCCCCATAGTCCTGTATCAATCCCCAAACTAATCCCACTGCCCCGCTCTCTCCCCATAGTCCTGTATCAATCCCCAAACTAATCCCACTGCCCCGCCATCTCCCCATAGTCTTGTATCAATCCCCAAACTAATCCCACTGCCCCGCTCTCTCCCCATAGCCCTGCATCAATCCCCAAACTAATCCCGCTGCCCCACTCTCTCCTCATAGTCCTGTATCAATCCCCAAACTAATCCCAATGCCCCGCTCTCTCCCCATAGTCCTGTATCAATCCCCAAACTAATCCCACTGTCCCGCTCTCCCGCCATAGTCCTGTCTCAATCCCCAATCTAATCCCACTGCCCCGCTCTCTCGCCATAGTCCTGTATCAATCCCCAAACTAATCCCACTGCCCCGCTCTCTCACCACAGTCCTGTATCAATCCCCAAACTAATCCCAGTGCCCTGCTCTCTCCCCATAGCCCTGTATCAATCTCCAATCTAGCTATCTCTCTGTCTCTCTCTCTGTCTCTCTCTGTCTCTCTCTCGTTCTCGCTCTCTCCTTCTCTCTCTGTTTCTCTCCCCCCCTCTCTCCGTGTCTCTCTCTGTTACTCTCTGTCTCTGTCTCCCTCTCTCTCTCTTTCTGTCTCTCTCTCTTTCTCTCATTCTGTTTCTCTCTGTCTTTCTCCCCCTCTCTCTCTCTCTCCATCTCTGTTTCTATCTCGATCTTTCCCTCTGTCTCTCTGTCACTCTCTCTCTCTTTCTCCCTGTCTCTGTCTATCTTTCTGTATCTGTCTCTATCTCTATCTCTCTCTCTCTGTCTGTATCTCTTTCCCTCTCGATCTATCTCGATTTTTCTCTATCTGTTTCTGTTTCTCTCTCTCTCTTTCTGTCTCGCTCTCTCTCTCAACTTCCTCCCTGTCTCTTTCTCTCCCTCTCCCTCTCTGTCTCTGTCTCTCTCTCTCTTTCTCTCTATCTATCTCTCTCTCTCTGTTTTTTTTCTCTCTGACTCTCTCTCTCTCTCTCAGTCTCTCTCTCTCTCTCTCTCTGTCTGTCTCGCTCGCTGTCTCTCTCGATGTCTCTCGGTCTCACCCTCTCTCCCTGTCTCTCTCTCTCTCTGTCTCTCTCTCTCTCTGTCTCTGTCGCTGTCCCTCTCTGTCTCACTGCCTTTCTCTATCTTTTCCTCTCTCTCTCTCACTCTCTCTCTCTTTCCGTCTCTGTTTCTCTCTCCATCTTTCCCTCACTCTCTGTCTCTCTCTCACTCTCGCTTTGTCTCTCTCTCTCTCTCTGCATCTCTCCATGTCTTTATCTCCGTCTTTCCCTCTCTCCTATCAATCTCTCTCTGTATGTCTATCTGTCTCACTCTCTCTGTCTCTCTATCTGTCTTTCCCTCTCTCTCTGTCTTTCTCTCTCTTTGTCTTTCTCTCTGTCTTTCTCTCTGTCTCTGTCTCTCTGTCTCTCTGTCTCTCTCTCTCTGTTGCTCTCTCACCTTCTCTCTATGAGGCTCTCTCTATCTCGTTCCATCTCTCCCTCTCTCTCTGTCTCTCTCTCTCTGTATCTCGCTATAATTATGTCTCTCTGTCTCTCTCTCTGTCTGTCTGCCTATCTCTATCTTTCTCTCTCTCTCTCTCTCGATCTCTCTCTGTCTTTCTCTCTCTGTCTCTCTCTCTCTATCTCTCTCTGTCTACCTATCTCTGTCTCTCTCTCCGACTGTCTCTCTCTATCTCTTTGTCTCGCTGTCTCTCTGTCGCTCTATGTCTCTTCCCTCTCCCTCTTTGTTTCTCCCTCTCTATCTTGCTATCTCTCTCTGTCTCTCTCTCTCGCGCTCTCTTACACTCTGTCCCTCTCTCTCTCTCTCTCTCTCTCTTTGTCTATCTCTCTCTGTCTCTGACTCTCTCTTTCTCTCTCTATCTGTCTCTCTCTCTCTGTCTCTCCCTCCGTCTCTTTCTCTCTCTATCGATCTCTCTATGTCTCTCTCTCTCTCTGTGCCTCTCTGCCTCTCTATATATCTCTGTCTCTTTCTGTCTCTATCTGTGTCTATCTCTATCTTTCTCCCTCTCTCACTCTCTGTCTCTCTCGGTCTCTCTGTCTGTATCTCTTTCCCTCTATATATATCTCAGTTTCTCTATCACTCTATCTGTTTCTAGCTCTCTCTCTCTCTCACTCTCTCTCTCACTCTCTCTCTCTCTCTCCCCCTCTCTCTCTAATTGTCTCTCGCTCCCTCTATCTCTCCATCTCTCTGTCTTTCTCTGTCTTCCCCTCTGTCTCCCTCCCTCTCTCTGTCTCTGTCTCTCTCTCTCTGACTCTGTCTATCTCTCTCTGTCTTGCGCTGCCTCGCACTCTCTCTCTCTCTGTCTCTCTCTCCCTCCGTGTCTTTCTCTGTCTTCACCCCCCACTCTCTCTCTCTCTCCCTCTCTTTCTCTCCTTCTCTGTTTCTCTGTCTCTCTATCTTTCCCTCTCTCTCTGTCTCTCTGTCTCTCTCTCCCTCTTGCTCTGCTTCTCTCTCTCTCTGTATCTCTCCATGCCTTTATCTCTGCCTTTACCTCACTCTCTCTATCAATCTATTTCTCTCTCTCTCTCTCCCACTCTGTATCTCTCTCTCTCTCTTTAAGTCTCTTTGTATAGCTCTCCCTCTCTCTCTCTATCTGTCACTCTGAAGCTCTCCCAGAACCACAGTGACAATGCACACACCGATCTTCAGAAATCCATTTTACATTTGTTAATGGTCGCCATTTTATGTTAACACTGGGAGATTGATTACAGAGACCGACTACTCTCTAATTTAACGTTAGCTGCTTAAAGGTGTTCCTGCCCTGGGAGTGTCTGATGGGACAGTGTAGAGGGAGCTTAACTCTGTATCTAACCCCCTGTACCTGCCCTGGGAATGTTTGATGGGACAGTGTGGTGGGAGTTTACTCTGTATCTAACCCCGTGCTGTACCTGCCCTGGGAGTGTTTGATGGGACAGTGTAGAGGGAGCTTTACTCTGTATCTAACCCCGTGCTGTACCTGCCCTGGGAGTGTTTGATGGGACAGTGCAGAGGGAGCTTTACTCTGTATCTAACCCCCTGTACCTGCCCTGGGAGTGTTTGATGGGAGGATATCTTCGCAGGGCAGGAAATTGAGAAGCAAGTTTTGTTGGTTTGAATAAGGTGTAAATTCGATTGTGTCGCCCCCTCACAGATGCACAGGATTGAAGCTGTTTACCATCAATGCCCTGAAAGAATGAAATGTTGTGACCAACTTCAAACTCTTCAAACACATGAAGGACCCAGAGACTGGGACCAATACACAAAGCCCCGAGTCTAGGCAAGTAAACCAGGCTTGTTCACAGATCACGCAGACACGTGTCCTGGTGTAAAATGGTCTCCACGCATCTCATGTAAAATGGGTGCTCAATTTCACCCAAACTATCCCACTGCCCCGCTCTCTCTCCACAGCCCTGTATCAATCCCCAATCTAATCCCACTGCCCCGCTCTCTCCCCATAGTCCTGTGTCAATCCCCAAACTAATACCACTGTCCCGCTCTCTCCCCATAGTCTTATATCAATCCCCAATCTAATCCCACTGCCCCGCTCTCTCCCCATAGTCCTGTAACAATCCCCAAACTAATCCCACTGCCCCGCTCTCTCCCCATAGTCCTGTATCAATCTCCAAACTAATCCCACTGCCCCGCCCTCTCTCCATAGTCCTGTAACAACCCCAAACGAGCTCTCTCTCTGTCTCTCTCTCTCTCTCTCTCTCTCTGTCTCTCTATCTCACTCTATCGCTCTCTTTCTCTTTCTCTCTCTGTCTCTGCCTCCCTCTCTCTCTCTCTCTCTGTTTCTCGCTCTCTCTAGCTCTCTGTCTTTCTCTTTCTGTCTGTCTCTCTCTCTCTGTCTCACTCGTTCTTTCTGACTCTCTTTCTCTCTCTCTCTCTGTGCCTGTCTCTCGCTCCCTCTCTCGCTCTCTGTCACTATCTCGGTCTTTCTGTCTCTCCTTGTCTTTCTTTGTTTTTCCCCATATCGCTCTCTCTCTCTGTCTCTGCTTTTCTCTCTATCTATCAATCTATGTCTCTCACTGACTATCTCCTTCTGTCTCTCTCTCTCTTACTGTCTCTCTGTCTGTCTCTCTCTCTCTGTCACACTCTATTTCTCTCTCTCTCTCTCTCTCTCTCTCACTGTGTTTCTCTCTCTCTGTCTCTATTTCTGTGTTTCTCTCTCTCTATCTCTATTTCTATCTCTCTATCTCTCTGTCTTTCTCTCTCTGTCTCTCATTCTCTATCTCTCTCCCGCTCTCTCTCTCTCACACTCTCTCTCTCTCACTGTATCTCTCCCTATCTTTAACTCTGTCTGTCCCTCTCTATCTATCTCTCTCTCTCTCAATCTCTCTCTCTCTATCAATGTCTCTCTGTCATTCTCTCTCTCTCTCTGTCACCCTCTCTTTCTGTCTCTCTCTGTCTCTCGCTATCTCTGTATCTCTCCCTGACTTTATCTCCACCTTTTCCTTTCTCTATCAATATCTCTCTCTCAATCTCTCTCTCTATCAATCTCTCTCTCTCTCAATATCTCTCTCTCTATCAATCCTTTTCTCTCTCTGTCATTCTCTCTCTCTGTCTCTCTCTATCTGTCTCTCTGTTTGTCTCTCTCTATCTGTCTCTCTCTCTCTCTCTGTCACCCTCTCTTTCTGTCTCTCTCTCTCTCTGTTACTCTCTCTCTCTATCTATTCCTGTCTCTCTCGCGCTCTCTCTCTGTCGATCTGTATCTCTCCTGTCTTTATCTCGTCCTTCACACTCTCTCTATCAATCTCTCGCTGTGTCTTTGTCTGTCTCTCTCTCTCTGTCTCTCTCACTCTGTATCTCTCTCTCTCTCTCACGCTATCTGTCTCTCTCTCTCCGTCTCTCACTCTCTGTCTCTATCTCTCTTGCCTGCTCTCTCTCTCTCTCTCTACGTGTCTCTTTCGGTCTGCCTATCTCCCTCTCTCTTTCTCTCTCTCTTGCTCTCTGTCTCTCTCTCTCTGTGTCTCTCTCTGTCTCTCTCCATATGTTTCTCTGTCTGTCTGCCTATCTCCCTCTCTCTCTCTGTCTCTCTCTCTCTGTCTGTCTCTCTGTCTCTGTATCTCTCCCTCTCTGTTTCACTCTCACTCTGGTTTTCTCTCCATCTTTTCCTCTGTCCCTCTCTCCCTCTCACTCTGTCTCTCTCTCTCTCTCTCACTCTATCTCTCCGTGTCTTTATCTCTATCTTTCTCTCTCTCCTATTAATCTCTCTGTCTCTCTGTCTCTGTCTCTCTCGCTCTCTCTCTGTCTCTCTATCTGTCTTTCCCTCTCTCTATCTGTCTTTCTCTTTTTCTTTCTCTCTCTCTTTCTCTCTTGGTCTCTGTCTCTCTGTCTCTCTCTCTCTCTCTGTCGCTCTCTCTCTCTGTCTCTCTGTCTCTCTCTCTTTCTCTCTCTCTCTCTCTGTCTCTCTCTCTGTCTCTCTCTCTCTCTGTCTCTCTCTATGTCTCTCTCTCTCTCTGTCGCTCTCTCTGTCTGTCTCTCTCTCTCTCTCTCTTTCACTCTCTCCCTGTCTCTCTCTCTCTCTCGCTCTGTCTCTCTACGTCTCTCTCTCACTCTCGCTCTGTATATTTCTCTGTCTCTCTCTCACACTCTCTCACCTTCTCTCTCTGAGTTTCTATCTATATTGCTCCGTCTCTCCCTCTCCCTCTGTCTCGCTCTCTCTCTCTCTCTCTGTATCTCTCCATAATTCTGTCTCTCTGTCTCACTCTGTCTCCCTGCCTATCTCTGTCTCTCTCACGATCTGTCTGTCAATCTCTCTCTGTCTCTCTCTCTCGGATTTTCCCTCTCTCTGACTCTCTCTCTGTCTCTATCTGTCTTTCCCTCCCTCTCGCTATCTCTCGCTATCTCTCTCTCTGTCTTTCTCTCCGTCTCTACCTCTCTCTGTATCTCTCTATAATTCTGTCTCACTCACTCGCTCTGTCTGTCTGCCTATCTCTGCCTCGCACTCTGTCTCTCTCTCTGTCTCTCTCTCTGTGTCTCTCTCTCTCTCTCGCTCAACATCTCTCTCTCTGTGGCTCTGTTTCACTATCTCCCTCTCTCTCTCTCTCTCTGTCTCTCTCTCGCTCTCTCTCTCTCTGTCTCTCTCTCTATGTCTCTGTTTCAGTCTCTCTCTCTCTCTCTCTCTCGCTTTGACTCTCTTTCTCTCTCTGTCTCTCTCTCTCTCTGTCTCTCTCTCTATGTCTCTGTTTCACTCTCTCTCTGTCTCTCTCTCTCTCTCTGTCTCTCTCTCTCTGTCTCTATCTCTATGTCTCTGTTTCTCTCTCTCCCTGTCTCTCTCTCTCTCTCGCTCTGTCTCTCTCTCTCGCTCTGTATTTTTCTCTCTATCCCTTACTGTATATTTCTCTGTGCCTCTCTCTGTCTCGCTGTTTCTGTCTCTCTCTGCCTCTTTCTCTCTCTATCTCTCTCTGTCTGCCTATCTCCAGCTCTCTCTCCGACGGTCTCTCTCTGTCTCTCTATCTCTCTCTCTGTCACTCTCTGTCTCTCTGTCTTGTTTTCTCTCATTCTGTGTCTATCCCTCTCCCTCTCTCGCTATCTCTCTCTCTGTCTCTGTCCCTCTCTAGCACGCTCTCTGACTCTCTGTCTCTCTTTTTCTCTGTCCCTATCTCTCTCTGTCTCTCACTCTCTCTCAGTCTCACTCACGTTCTTTCTCTCTCTGTTTCTCTCTCTCTGTCTATCTGTCTCTCTCTCTCTCTCTCTCTCTGTGTTTCTTTCTCTCTCTATTTCTGTCTCGCTCGCTCTCTTTCTCTGTCTAGATATATCTCTCCTGTCTTTATCTCCGTCCTTCACTCTCTCTCTATCAATCTCTCGCTCTGACTCTGTCTCTCCCTCTGTCTCTCTCACTCTGTATCTCTCTCTCTCACGCTGTCTCTCTCTCTCTCTCTCTGTCTCTGACTCTCTGTCTCTCTCTCTCTTGCCCGCTCTCTCTCTCTACGTCTCATTTTCTGTCTGCCTATCTCCCTCTCTCTTTCTCTCACTCTAGCTCTCTGTCTCTCTCTCTCTCTCTGTCTCTTCTCTGTCTCTCTCTCTATGTCTCTCTGTCTGTCTGCCTATCCCCCTCTCTTTCTCTCTCTCTCGCTCTCTATCTTTCTGTCTCTCTCTGTGTCTCTCCCTGTCCCTCTCCATATGTCTCTCTGTCTGTCTGCCTACCTCACTCTCTCTTTTTTTCTCTCTCAATCTCTGTCTCTCTCTCGCTCTCTGTCTGTCTCTCCGTCTCTGTATCTCTCTCTCTGTTTCACACTTTCTCTGTTGTTTTCTCTATATTTTCCTCTCTGTCGCTCTCTCCCTGTCGCTCTGAATCTCTCTCTCTCTCTCTGCATCTCTCCGTGTCTTTATCGCCATCTTTCCCTCTCTCCTATCAATCTCTCTCTCTCTCTGTCTCTGTCTCTCTCTTGCTCTCTCTCTCTGTCTCTCTATCTGTCTTTCCCTCTCTCGCTCTGGCTTTCTCTATGTCTTTCTCTCTGTCTATCTCTTGGTCTCACTATCTGTCTCTCTCTCTCGCTCTGTCTCTCTCTCTCTATCTCCCTCTCTCTCTCTCTCTCTGTCTCTCTCTCTGTCTCTCTCTCTGTCTGACTCTCTGTCTCACTCTCCCTTTCACTCTCTGCCTGTTTCTCTGTCTGTCGCTCTGTCTCTCTATGTCTCTCTCTCTCGCTCTGTATTTTTCTCTGTCTCTCTCTCGCGCTCTCTCACCTTCTCTCTCTGTGTCTCTCTCTATCTCGCTCCGTCTCTCCCTCTCCCTCTGTCTCGCTCTCTCTCTGTATCTCTCCATAATTCTGTCCCTCTGTCTCTCTATGTCTGCCTGCCTATCTCTGTCTCTCTCACTATCTGTCTCTCGATCTCTCTCTGTCTTTCTCTGTTTCTGTTTCGCTCTCTCTCTGTGTTTCCCTCTTTCTGCCTCTCTCTGTCTCTATCTTTCTTTCCCTCCCTCTCGCTATCTATCTGTCTTTCTCTCCGTCTCTCCCTCTCTCTGTAATTCTGTCTCTCTCTCTCGCTCTGTCTGACTGCCTATGTCTCTCTCTCTATCTGTCTGTCTCTCTCCCTGTCACTCTCACTCTGTGTCTCTCCCTGTTTCTGTTTCTCTCTACATCTTTCCCTCCCTCTGTGTATCTCTCTCACTCTCGCTCTGTCTCTCTCTCTATATATATATCTCTCTCTGTGTCTTTATCGCCATCTTTCCCTCTCTCCTATCAATCTCGCCCTCTCTCTGTCTCTGTCTCTCTCTTGCTCTCTCTCTCTGTCTCTCTATCTGTCTTTCCCCCTCTCTCTCTCTGTCTATATATCTCTCTGTCTTTCTCTCTGTCTCTCTATCTCTCTCTCTGTCTCCCTCTCTCTGTCTCTTTCTCTGTCTCTCTCTCTCTGTCTCTCTGTCTGCCTATCTCGCTCTCTCTTTTTCTCTCTCAATCTCTGTCTCTCTCTCGCTCTCTGTCTGTCTCTCTGTCTCTTTATCTCTCTCTCTGTTTCACACTTTCTCTGTTTTTCTCTCTATCTTTTCCTCTCTGTCCCTCTCTCACTCTCGCTCTGAATTTCTCTCTCTCTCTCTGTATCTCTCCGTGTCTTTATCGCCATCTTTCCCTCTCACCTATCAATCTCTCTCTCTCTCTGTCTCTGTCTCTCTCTCGCTCTCTCTCTGTCTCTCTATCTGTCTTTCCCTCTCTCGCTCAGTCTTTCTTTATGTCTTTCTCTTTTTCTCTCTCTTGGTTTCTTTCTCTGTCTCTCTCTCTCTCTCTCTGTCGCTCTCTCTCTCTATCTCTCTGTCTCTCTCTCTATCTGTCTCTCTGTCTCTCTCTGTCTCTCTCTCTCTCTCTGTAACTCTCTCTATCTGTCTCTCTTTCTCTCTCTGTCTCTCTCTCTCTCTGTCACTCTCCCTGTCTGTCTCTCTGTCTCACTCTCTCTCACTCTCTCCCTGTCTCTCTCTCTCTCTGTCACTCTCTCTATCTGTCTCTCTGTCTCTCTCTGTCTCTCTATCTCTCTGTCACTCTCTCTGTCTGACTCTCTGTCTCACTCTCCCTTTCACTCTCTCCCTTTCTCTCTATCTCTCGCTCTGTCTCTCTATGTCTCTCTCTCTCTCTCGCTCTGTATTTTTCTCTGTCTCTCTCTCGCGCTCTCTCATCTTCTCTCTCTGTGTCTCTCTCTATCTCGCTCCGTCTCTCCCTCTACCTCTGTCTCGCTCTCTCTCTGTTCATCTCCATAATTCTGTCCCTCTGTCTCTCCATGTCTGTCTGCCTATCTCTGTCTTTCTTACTATCTGTCTGACTATCTCGCTCTGTCTCTCTCTGTTTCTGTTTCTCTCTCTCTCTCTCTCTGTTTCCCTCTTTCTGACTCTCTCTCTCTGTCTCTATCTGTCTTTCCCTCCCTCTCGCTATCTCTCTGTCTTTCTCTCCGTCTCTCCGTCTCTCTGTAATTCTGTCTCTCTCACTCTCGCTCTGTCTCTCTCCCTCCCTATATCTCTCTGTGTCTTTATCGCCATCTTTCCCTCTCTCCTATCAATCTCGCTCTCTCTCTGTTTCTATCTCTCTCTCGCTCTCTCTCTCTGTCTCTCTATCTGTCTTTCCCTCTCTCTCTCTGTCTATATGTTTCTCTGTCTTTCTCTCTGTCTATCTCCTTGTCTCTCTATCTGTTTGTCTCTCTCTGTCTGTCTCTCTATCTCTCTCTCTGTCTCCCTCTCTCTGTCTCTCTCTCAGTCTCTCTCTCTCTGTCGCTCTCTCTGTCTCTCTCTCTCTGTCTCCCTCTCTCCATCTTTCACTCCCTCTGCCTGTCTCTCTCGCTCTCGCTCTGTCTTTCTCTCTCTCTGTATCTTTCCATGTTTTATCTCCATATCTTTATCTCTCTCTATCAATCTCTCTGTCCCTCTCTCTCTCTCCCTGTCTCTCTCTCTCTCTCTGTGTTTCCCTTTCTCTGACTCTCTCTGTCTCTATCTGTCTTTCCCTCCCTCTCGATATCTCTCTCTCTGTCTCTCTCTCTGTATTTCTCTCGATATTTCCCTCTCTCTCTCTCTCTGTCTCTCTCTCTGTCTCACTTGCTCTGTGTCTCTGTTTCACTCTCTCCCTGTCTCTCTCTCTCTCTGTCTCTCTCTCTCTCGCTCTGTATTTTTCTCTCTATCCCTCACTGTGTATTTCTCTGTGTCTCTCTCTGTCTCGCTGTCTCTGTCTCTCTCTGCCTCTCTCTATCTCTCTCTGTCTGCCTATCTCTATCTCTCTTTCCGATGGTCTCTCTCTGTCTTTCTATCTCTCTCTCTGTCACTCTCTCTCTCTCTGTCTCTTTTTCTCTGACTCTGTGTCTCTCTTTTTCTCTGTCTCTATCTCTCTCTGTCTCTGACTCACTCTATCAGTCTCACTCACTTTCTTTCTCTCTCTGTTTCTCTCTCTCTCTCTATCTGTCTCTCTCTGTCTCTCTCTCTCTCTCTGTCTCTCTTTCTCTCTATCTCTCTCTATATCTCTCTCTCACTCTCTCCGTCTCTCTCTCTCTCTCTGTCTCGCTCGCGCTCTCTCTCTGTCTATCTGTATCTCCCCTGTCTTTATCTCCGTCCTTCACTATCTCTCTATCAATCTCTCGCTCTGTCTCTGTCTCTCTCTCTCTGTCTCTCTCACGCTGTATCTCTCTCTCTTGCCTGCGCTCTCTCTCTCTACGTCTCACTTTCTGTCTGCCTATCTCCCTCTCTCTTTCTCTCTCTCTCACTCTCTGTCTCTCACTCTCTGTCTCTCTCTCTCTTGCCCGCGCTCTCTCTCTTTACGTCTCACTTTCTGTCTGCCTATCTCCCTCTCCCTTTCTCTCTCTCTCACTCTCTGTCTCTCGCTCTCTCAGTCTCTCTCTCTATGTATCTCTTTCGGTCTGCCTATCTCCCTCTCTCTTCCTCTCTCTCGCTCTCTGTCTCTCTCTCTCTCTGTCTCTCTATCTGTCTCTCTCCATATGTCTCTCTGTCTGTCTGCCTATCTCCCTCTCTCTTTTTTATCTCTCAATCAGTCTCTCTCTCGCTCTCTGTCTGTCTCTCTGCCTCTGTATCTCTCTCTCTGTTTCACACTTTCTCTGTTTTTCTCTCCATCTTTTCCTCTCTGTCCCTCTCTACCTCTCGCTCTGAATCTCTCTCTCTATATATATATATATCTCCGTGTCTTTATCGCCATCTTTTCATCTCTCCTATCAATCTCTCTCTCTCTATCTGTCTTTCTCTCTCTCTCTCTCTCTGTCTATATCTCTCTCTGTCTTTCTCTCTGTCTCTCTCTCGGTCTCTCTCTCTCTCTCTCTGTCTCTCTCTCTGTCTGTCTGTCTTTCTGTCCCGCTATCTCTCTCTCTGTCTCCCTCTCTCTGTCGCACTCTCTGTCTGTCTCTCTGTCTCTCTCTCTCTGTCTCCCTCTCTCTGTCTTTCTCTCCGTCTTTCTCTCTGTCTCTCTCTCGATCTCTCTCTCTCTGTCTCTCTCTCTGTCTGTCTCTCTGTCTCTCTATACATCTCTCTGTCTCTCTCTCTCTGTCGCTCTCTCTGTCTGTCTCTCTGTCTCTCTCCATCTTTCACTCTCTCTCCCTGTCTCTCTCACTCTCACTCTGTCTCTCTCTTTCTGTATCTTTCCATGTTTTATCTCTATCTCTTTCCCTCTCTCTCTTTCAATCTATCTGTATCTCTCTCTCTGTCTCTCTCTCTCTCTCTGTGTTTCCCTCTCTGACTCTCTCTCTCTGCCTCTATCTGTCTTTCCCTCCCTCTCGATATCTCTCTCTCTGTCTCTGTCTTCTCTCGATCTTTCTCTCTCTTTTTCTCTCTTTCTCTGTCTCTCTCCCTGTCTTTCTCTCTCTCTCTGTGTCTCTGTTTCACTCTCTCCATGATTCTCTCTCTCACTCTGCCTCTCTCTGTCTCTCTCTCTCTCTCGCTCTGTATTTTTATCTGTCTCTCTGTCTCTCTCTGTCTCTGTCTCGCTCTGTCTCTCTCTCTCGCTCTGTATTTTTCTCTCTCTCCCGATCCCTCACTCTGTATATTTCTCTGAGTCTCTCTGTCTCTCTGTCTCTGTCTCTCTCTGTCTCTGTCTCTGTCTGTCTCTCTCTATCTCTATCTCTCTCTATCTGCCTATCTCTAGCTCTCTCTCTGACTGTCTCTCTCTGTCTCTCTATCTCTCTCTCTGTCACTCTGTCTCTCTGTCTCTTTCTCTCTCACACTGTGTCTCTCCCTCTACCTCTCTCGCTATCTCTCTCTCTGTCTCTGTTTCTCTCTGTCTCTCTCTCTCTCTCACTCTTTATCTCTCTCTCCCTCACATCCTGTCTGTCTCTCTCTCTCGCTGTCTCTATCTCTCTCTGTCTCTGACTCTCTTTACCAATCTCACTCTCTCTGTCTTTCTTTCTCTCTCTCTGTCTCTCTCTATCTGTCACTCTCTCTGTCTCTCTCTATCTTTCTCTCTCTCTATCTATCTCTGTCTCTCTCTCTCTGTCTCTCTCCCTCTCTCTCTGTCTCCATTTCTCTCTCTCACTCTCTCTCTCTTGATCTCTCTCTCTCTCTCTCTCTGTCGCTCTCTCTATGTCTCTCTCTCTCTCTCTATCTGTGCCTCTCTGCCTCTCTATATATCTCTGTCTCTCTATCTGTGTCTATCTCTATCTTTCTCTCTCTCTCTCACACTATCTCTCCCGGTCTCTCTCTCTCTCTGTATCTCTTTCCCTCTCTAGATATCACTGTCTCTTCCATCTGTTTCTAGCTCTCTCTCTCTCTCTATGATCTCTGTCTTTCTCTGTCTTCCCCTCTGTCTCCCTGTCTCTCTCTGTCTCTGTCTCTCTCTCTCTCTGTCTCTCTCTCTCTCTCTGTCTCTCTCACTCTCGCTCTGTCTCTCTCTCTCTCTCTGTATCTTTCCGTGTCTTTATCTCCGTCTTTACCCCTATCTCTATCAATCTCTCTCTCTCTGTCTCTCACTCTCGCTCTATCTCTCTCTCTCTCTCTCTGTGTTTCCCTCTCTGACTCTCTCTCTCTGTCTCTATCTGTCTTTCCCTCTCTCTTGCTATCTCTATCTCTGTCTCTCTCTGTCTCTCTCTCCGTTTCACTCTCTCTCTGTATCTCTCTATAATTCTGTCTCTCTATCTCGCTCTGTCTGTTTGCCTATCTCTGTCTCTCTATCTCTCTGTTTCTCTCTCTATCTCTCTCTCTCTCCCTGTCTCTCACTCTCTCTCTCTGTCTCTCTCTGTCTCTCTCTCTCTCGCTCTCTCAGCTTCTCTCTCTGATTCTCTCTATCTCGCTCCTTCTCTCCCTCTCTCTCTTTCTCTCTCTCTGCCTCTTTCTGCCTCCCGCTCGCTCTGTTTCTCTCTCTCTCGCTCTGTATTTTTCTCTGTCTCTCTCTCTCCCGCTCTCTCACCTTCTCTCTCTGAGTCTCTCTCTATCTCGCTCTGTCTCTCCCTCTCTCCCTGTCTCTTTCTCTCTCTGTATCTCTCTATAATTCTGTCTCTCTTTCTCCCTC
Source organism: Pristiophorus japonicus (assembly GCF_044704955.1). Classification (NCBI taxonomy): domain Eukaryota; kingdom Metazoa; phylum Chordata; class Chondrichthyes; family Pristiophoridae; genus Pristiophorus; species Pristiophorus japonicus. The sequence continues at coordinate 123,684 of NW_027254803.1, read as the reverse complement.
TGTGTCAGTCTGCCTATCTCTGTCTCTCTCTTTGTCTCTCTCTCTCTCTCTCTCTGTCTCTGTTTCACTCTCTCCCCGTCTCTCTCTCTCTCTCTCTCTTTCTCTTTGTTTCACTCTCTCCCTCTCTCTCTCTGTCTCTCGCTCTATATTTTTCTCTGTCTCTCTCTCTCTGTCTCTGTTTCACTCTCTCCCCATCTCTCTCTCTCTCTCTGTCTCTGTGTCACTCTCTCCCCGTCTCTCTCTCTCTCTCTCTTTCTCTTTTTTTCACTCTCTCCCTCTCTCTCGCTCTATATTTTTCTCTGTCTCTTTATCTCTCTGTCTCTGTTTCACTCTCTCCCTCTCTCTCTCTGTCTCTCGCTCTATATTTTTCTCTGTCTCTCTCTCTCTGTCTCTGTTTCACTCTCTCCCTGTCTCTCTCTCTCTCTCTGTGCCTCTCTGCCTCTCTATATCTATCTGTCAATCTTTATCTCTCTATCTGTGTCTATCTCTATCTTTCTCACTCTCTCTCTCTCACACTCTATCTCTCTCGGTCTCCCTCTCTCTCTCTGTATCTCTCTCCCTCTCTATATGTCTCTGCCTCTCTCGATCTCTCTCTATCTGTCTCTATCTCTCTCTCTCTCTAACTATCTCTCTCTCTCTCTCTCTGTCTGTTTCTTCCCCTCTCTGTGTCTCTCTCTATCTCTGCCTTTCTCTGTTTTCCCACTGTCTCACTCTGCCTCTGTCTCTTTCTCTGTCTCTCTGTCTTTCTCCCTCTCTCCCTGTCTGTCTGTCTCTCTCTCTCTCTCTCTCTTTCTCCTTCTCTCCCTGTCTCTCTGTCTCTGTCGCTGTCTCTTCCTCTCTGTCTCACTGTCTTTCTCTATCTTTCCCACTCGCTCTCTCTCTCCCTCTCTCTCTTTCTGTCTCTGTTTCTTTCTCCAACTTTCCCTCTCTGCCTGTCTCTATCTCTCTCTCTCGCTCTGTCTCTCTCTCTCTCTCTCTCTCTCTCACTCTGTCTCTCTCTGTCTCTCTCTCTCGCTCTCTATTTTTCTCTGTCTTTCTCGCTCTCGCTCTCTCACCTTCTCTCTCTGAGTCTCTCTATCTCGCTCCGTCTCTACCTCTCTCTCTCTGTCTCTCTCTCTGCCTCTCTCTCTCTCTCTCTCGCTCTGTCACTCTCTGTCTCCCTCTCTCTCACTCTGTATTTTTCTCTGACTCTCTCTCTCTCGCTCTCTCACCTTCTCTCTCTGAGTCTCTCTCTATCTCGCTCTGTCTCTCCCTCTCTCCCTGTCTCTCTCTCTGTATCTCTCTATAATTCTGTCTCTCTTTCTCTCTCTCTGTCAGTCTGTCTTTCTCTGTCTATGTCTCTCTCTTTGTCTCTCTCTATCTCTCTGTCTATGTTTCACTCTCTCCCTGTCTCTCTCTCGCACTCTCGTTCTCTCTGTTTCACTCCCTCTTTGTCTTCTCTCTTTGTCTTTCTCTTTGTTTCACTCTCTCCCTCTCTCTCTGTCAGTCTCTCGCTCTATATTTTTCTCTGTCTCTCTTTCTCTGTCTCTGTTTCACTCTCTCCCTGTCTCTCTCTCTCTCTCTCTCTCTTTGGTTCACTCTCTCCCTCTCTCTCTCTGTCTCTCGCTCTATATGTTTCTCTGTCTCTCTCTCTGTCTCTGTTTCACTCTCTCAGTGTCTCTCTCTCGCACTCTCGTTCTCTCTGTTTCACTCTCTCTTTTTCTCTCTCTCTCTCTGTCTTTCTCTTTGTTTCACTCTCTCCCTCTCTCTCTCTGTCTCTCGCTCTATATTTTTCTCTGTCTCTCTCTCTCACTCTGTATTTTTCTTTGTGTCTCTCCCTGTCTCTTTCTGTGTCTCTCTGTTGCTCTTTATCTATCTCTCTCTGTCTGCCTATCTCTGTCTCTCTGTTTCTCTCTCTGACTGTCTCTCTGTGTCTCTCGATCGCTCTCTGTCTATTTCTCTCTGCCTCTGTGTTTCTTCCTCTCTCTCTCGCTATCTCTCTCTCTCTCGCGCGCGCTCTCTTACTGTCTGTCTGTCTGTCTCTCTGTCTCTCTCTCTCTCGAGCTCTCTTTCTCTGACTCTCTCTTTCTCTCTCTCTCTCTATCTGTCTCTCTCTGTCTCTCTCTCTCTCTTACTCTCTCTATGTCTTCTCTCTCTCTCTGCCTCTCTCTATATATATCTGTCTCTATCTGTCTCTATAAGTCTCTATCTCTATCTTTCTCCCTCTCTCGCTCTCTGTCTTTCTCGGTCTCTCTCTCTCTGTGTATCTCTTTGTTTCTCTATATATCTCTGTCTCTCTCTATCGCTCTCTATCTGTTTAGAGCTCTCAGTCTCTCTCCCCCCCTCTCTCTCTCTGTCTGTCTGTCTCTCTCTCTCTCTCCGCCTCTTGTCTTTCTCTGTCTTCCCCTCTGTCCCCCTGTCTCTCACTGTCTCTCTCTCTCTCTCTCACTCTTTCTCACTCTCTCTCTCACTCTCTCTCTCTCTCTCTGTATTGTGCTGCCTCGCTCTCTCTCTCCCTGTCTCTCTCTGTCCCTCGCTGTATTTTTCTGTCTTTCCCCCCTCTCTCTCTCTCACACTCTTTCTCTCCGTCTCTGTTTCTCTCTATCTCTATCTTTCCCTCTCTCTCTGTCTACCTGTCTCTCCCTCCCTCTTGCTCTGTCTCTCTCTCTGTATCTCTCCATGTCTTTATCTCTGCCTTTCCCTCTCTCTCTCTATCATTCTCCCTCTCTGTCTCCCACTGTCTGTATGTCTGTCTCACTCGCTGTATATCTCTCCCTCTCTCTTTCTGTCGCTCTGTAGCTCTCCCAGAACCACAGTGACAATGCACTCACCGATTTTCAGTCATCCATTTTCCTTTGTTAATGGTCGCCATTTTATGTTAACACTGGGAGATTGGTTACAGAGACCGACTACTCTCTAATTTAACGTTAGCGGTTTAAAGGTGTACCTGCCCTGGGAGTGTTTGATGGGGCAGTGTAGAGGGAACTTTACTCTGTATCTAACCCCCTGTACCTGCCCTGGGAGTGTTTGATGGGGCAGTGTCGAGGGAGCTTTACTCTGTATCTAAAACCCTGTACCTGCCCTGGGAGTGTTTGATGGGAGAGTGCAGAGGGAGCTTTACTCTGTATCTAACCCCCTGTACCTGCCCTGGGAGAGTATGATGGGAGGCTATCTTAGCAGGGCAGGAAATGGAGAAGCAAGTTTTGTTGGTTGGAATAAGGTGTAAATTCAATTGTGTCGCCCTCTCACAGATACGCAGGATTGAAACTGTTTACCATCAATGTCCTGAAAGAATGAAATTATGTGACCATATTCAAACTCTTCAAATACATGAAGGACCCAGAAACTGGGATCAATACACAAAGCCCCGAGCCGAGGCAGGTAAACCAGGTTTGTTCACAGATCACCCAGACACGTGTCCTGGTGTAAAATGGTCACCACGCATCTCATGTAAAATGGGTGCTCAATTTCACCCAAATAATCCCACTGCCCCGCTCTCTCCCCATATTCCTGTATCAATCCCCAAACTAATCCCACTGCCCCGCTCTCTCCCCATAGTCCTGAATCAGTCCCCAAACTAATCCCACTGCCCCACACTCTCCCCATAGTCCTGTATTAATCCCTAAACTAATCCCACTGCCCCGCTGTCTCCCCATTGTCCTGTATCAATCCCCAAACTAATCCCAATGTTCAGTATCTTACCTGAACTGCCCCAGTGAGCGGGCAGTATGTGATGTCCCTGTGGGGTGCAGTATGTTCAGAGTCTGACCCTGAGCTGCCCCAGGGATGGGGCAGTGTTAGATGTACCTGTGGGTGCAGATTCTGACCCTGAGCTGCTCCAGGGAGGCGGCAGTGTGTGATGTCCCTGTGTGGTACAGTGTCTGACCCTGAGCTGCCCCAAGGAAGTGGCAGAGTATGATGTCCCTGTAGGGTGTGGTGTCTGACCATGAGCTGCCCCAGGGAGGGAGCAGTGTGTGATGTCCCTGTGGGATGCAGTGTGTTCAGTGTCTGAAGCTGAGCTGCCCCAGGGAGGGAGCAGTGTGTGATGTCCTTGTGGGGTGCAGTGTGTTCAGTGTCTGACCCTGAGCTTCCCCAGGGAGGGAGCAGTGTGTGATGTCCCTGTGGAGTGCAGTGTGTTCAGTGTCTGACCCTGAGCTGCCCCAGGGAGGGAGCAGTGTGTGATGTCCTTGTGGAGTGCAGTGTCTCACCCTGAGCTGCCCCAGGGAGGGGTAATGTGTGATGTCCCTGTGGGGTGCAGTTTGTTCAGTGTCTGACCCTGAGCTGCCCCAGGGAGGGGTAATGTGTGATGTCCCTGTGGGGTGCAGTGTGTTCAATGTCTGAATCTGAGCTGCCCCAGGGAGGGGTAATGTGTGATGTCCCTGTGGCGTGGAGTATGTTCAGTGTCTGATCGTGAGCTGCCCCAAGGAGGGAGCAGTGTTGAAGTTCCTGTGGAGTGCAGTGTGTTCAGTGTCTGACCCTGAGCTGCCCGGACGAGGGGGCAGTGTGTGATGTGCCTGCGTAAGATTAAATTGGAACTCTCTTTGGACTGTCTGCTCAAAAGAATGAAGCTGACACCACATTGCGAATAGTTCAGACTTTATTTAAGGATAAGCGAGAATTAATAACGGAGTTGAGCATAAGTTTTCTAATTAAAAATGAGAATGATATTACTCGTGATGGTGATTTGGGAAGGAGGAAGGATTATTCCTCGTTCCTGCTACTGTTATACCGTCTGCCCGTCTCTGGATCGGTGCCTTTCCTGACACGACCACGATGAGAATAATCCAAATTCACGAAGATACACCCCAGGAACGGAGCCACCGAAAAATCTGTCCAAGCGTGTATCTCCTGGTGTGGATTATTAAAAATATAACACTCACACGAAAGGTCTTTTACAGAGAAAAGTGTTGATTATTAAAACCAGATTAATCAACGGAGATCCAGCCTCATTAGAACCGTTACTGACTGCTCTCAACGCCGATCTCATGGGACAAGCTACGCAGTTACATTCTTATACAGTTCAAATACAGTCAAAATGGTGGAACTACGCGAGGAAGTGTTCCATTGGTTAATACAGGTTACAGCAATTTCATTTGGTGGTACAGTTACATTAATTTTATTGGATACAGTAAATTCTAATGATTCCATTGGTACATTCAGTTCTGGCGACTGTTGCTGGGGAAAAGCCTCTGCAGGTTTTGTGTTACTTTTCTGCGAAGGTCTACCCAGGCTAATTCTCAGGCTAATGTCCTTGGCAGACATATGGCTACCCTCTGCTTAAAAGAGGCATTGTCCCTGTTATCTCCTGTGGCTGGAACATCGTGGCCTCCTATCATTATATTTGCGAGGTGTCCACCCATGTCTTATGGGTGCACTTATCTCCTGAGAGAATTTCTCTGACTGTAGTGTTTCTGCCTAATACAGCTATTCTACCATGAACGCACTTTAAATCTTGCTCTCAGACTTTCTTACTTTATTTAAATTACACCTAATTTTTTACCCCTAATTCAGGTATTTCGCTCTTACACTCCTATAGATCCACATCTTCCCATTCTGGAGCCTGGGACCCTCTGTCTCCAGGCATTGGTTTTGACAGATCTTATCTTCAACCTCAGTACAAGTTTTTTCTGTTATGTTTTTCAGCTTCCATGCTGAGGACGTAACACAGGATTTTGATAGTAATGAGTCCTAAGTAAGTGCATTACAATAAGTAAAAACGATTTATCATTTATTATTTTCAACAGCTTGCAAATGTTCTTTGTGATTCTACGTTCAGAGAAGCGAGATAAGCGATAAACTAAGACAGAGCTGAGCTCCTCGGTGCTACTTCCCAGTGATAATACGTTTGTTTCCGAGTGATAATGTGTGATGTAACACCACAGTAACTGGTGGCAGAGCCAGAACGTTACGTCAGCAGAAAATCCAAAGCAGTGTCTTTGTCTTTGCAGAAGCAAGCTTTTCAAAGAACGTCTTTGGTTCATTTTACACTTGCAATACCTAATCCCTCAAAATATTCTATGAAGCCTGTATTCTTACAGGTGCATGCATGTTGTGATCACCCTGTGAGGTGCAGTTTGTTCAGGTCATGTCCCTGAGCTGCCCCAGGGAGCGGCCAATGTGTGATGTCCCAGTGGGCTGCAGTTTCTGAATCTGAGTTGCCCCAAGGAGGGTGCAGTGTGTGATGTCCCTGTGGTGTGCAGTGAGTTCAGTGTCTGGCCCTGAGCTTCCTCAGAGAGGGCGCCGTGTGTGATGTCCCTGTGTGGTGCAGTAAGGCGTGAGTCTGATCCTGGGCTGCCCAAGGGACGGGGAAGTGCGTGATATCACTGTGGGGTGCAATGTCTGACCTGAGATGCCGAAGGGAGGGGCGGTGTTTGATGTCCTTGTGGGGTGCAGTGTCTGACCCTGAGCTGCCCCAAGGAGCGGGAAATGTGTGATGATGGTGTGGGGTGCAGAATGCTCAGTGTATGACCTGAGCTGCCCCAGGGAGGGGGCAGTGTGAAATGTCCCTGTGGGTGCAGTATGTACAGTGTCTGACCCTGAGCTGCCCCAGGGAGGGAGCAGTGTGTGATGTCCCTGTGGGGTGCAGTATGTACAGTGTCTGACCCTGAGCTGCCCCAGGGAGGGTGCAGTGTGTGATCTCCCTGTGGGTGCAGTATGTACAGTGTCTGACCCTGAGCTGCCCCAGGGAGGGTGCAGTGTGTGATCTCCCTGTGGGTGCAGTATGTACAGTGTCTGACCCTGAGCTGCCCCAGGGAGGGTGCAGTGTGTGATGTCCCTGTGGGTGCAGTATGTACAGTGTCTGACCCTGAGCTGCCCCAGGGAGGGTGCAGTGTGTGATCTCCCTGTGGGTGCAGTATGTACATTGTCTGACCCTGAGCTGCCCCAGGGAGGGGGCAGTGTGTGATGTCCCTGTGGGTGCAGTATGTCACTGTCTGACCAAGAGCTGCCCCAGGGAGGGTGCAGTGTGTGATGTCCCTGTGGGTGCAGTATGTCACTGTCTGACCCAGAGCTGCCCCAGGGAGGGTGCAGTGTGTGATGTCCCTGTGGGTGCAGTATGTCACTGTCTGACCCAGAGCTGCCCCAGGGAGGGTGCAGTGTGTGATGTCCCTGTGGGTGCAGTCTGTTCAGTGTCTGACCCTCAGCTTCCCCAGGGAGGGGCAGTGTGTGATGTCCCTGTGGGTGCAGTATGTACAGTGTCTGACCCAGAGCTGCCCCAGGGAGGGGCAGTGTGTGATGTCCCTGTGGGTGCAGTATGTACAGTGTCTGACGCTCAGCTGCCCTAAGGAGGGTGCAGTGTGTGATGTCCCTGTGGGTGCAGTATGTCACTGTCTGACCCAGAGCTGCCCCAGGGAGGGTGCAGTGTGTGATGTCCCTGTGGGTGCAGTATGTACAGTGTCTGACCCAGAGCTGCCCCAGGGAGGGGCAGTGTGTGATGTCCCTGTGGGTGCAGTAAGTGGTGAGTCTGACCCTCAGCTTCCCCAGGGAGGGGCATTGTGTGAACTCCCTGTGGGTGCAGTATGTCACTGTCTGACCCAGAGCTGCCCCAGGGAGGGTGCAGTGTGTGATGTCCCTGTGGGTGCAGTATGTATAGTGTCTGACCCAGAGCTGCCCCAGGGAGGGGCAGTGTGTGATGTCCCTGTGGGTGCAGTAAGTGGTGAGTCTGACCCTCAGCTTCCCCAGGGAGGGGCATTGTGTGATGTCCCTGTGGGTGCAGTATGTCACTGTCTGACCCTGAGCTGCCCCAGGGAGAGTGCAGTGTGTGATGTTCCTGTGGGTGCAGTTTGTACAGTGTCTGACCCTCAGCTGCCCTAGGGAGGGTTCAGTGTGTGATATCTCTGTGGGTGCAGTATGTACAGTGTCTGACCCAGAGCTGCCCCAGGGAGGGTGCAGTGTGTGATGTATCTGTGGGTGCAGTATGTACAGTGTCTGACCCTGAGCTGCCCCAGGGAGGAGCAGTGTGTGATGTCCCTGTGGGTGCAGTATGTACAGTGTCTGAAACAGAGCTGCCCCAGGGAGGGTGCAGTGTGTGATGTCCCTGTGGGTGCAGTATGTACAGTGATGACGCTGACCAGCCCCACGGAGGGGCAGTGTTTGATATCCCTGTGGGTGCAGTATGTATAGTGTCTGACCCAGAGCTGCCCCAGGGATGGTGCAGTGTGTGATGTCCCTGTGGGTGCAGTATGTACAGTGTCTGCCCTGAGCTGTCCTAGGGTGGGTGCAGTGTGTGATGTCCCTGTGGTTGCAGTATGTACAGTGTCTGACCCAGAGCTGCCCCATGGAGGGGCAGTGTTTGATATCCCTGTGGGTGCAGTATTTACATGTCTGACCCAGAGCTGCCCCAGGGAGGGTACAGTGTGTGATGTCCCTGTGGGTGCAGTATGTACAGTGTCTGACCAAGAGCTGCCCCAGGGAGGGTGCAGTGTGTGATGTCCCTTTGGGTGCAGTATGTACTGTGTCTGACCAATAGCTGCACCAGAGAGGGTGCAGTGTTTGATATCCCTGTGGGTGCAGTATGTCATTGACTGACCCAGAGCTGCCCCAGGGATGGTGCAGTGTGTGATGTCCCTGTGGGTGCAGTATGTACAGTGTCTGACCCTGAGCTGCCCCAGAGAGGGTGCAGTGTGTGATGTCCCTGTGGGTGCAGTATGTCACTGACTGACCCAGAGCTGCCCCAGGGAGGGTGCAGTGTGTGATGTCCCTGTGGGTGCAGTATGTACAGTGTCTGACCCTGAGCTGCCCGAGGGTGGGTGCATTGTGTGATGTCCCTGTGGGTGCAGTATGTACTGTGTCTCGCCAGGAGCTGCCCCAGGAAGGGTGCTGTATGTGATGTCCCTGTGGGTGCTGTATGTACAGTGTCTGACCCTTAGCTGCCCCAGGGAGGGGCAGTGTGTGATGTCCCTGTGGGTGCAGTAGGTACATTGTCTGACCAAGAGCTGCCCCAGGGAGGTTGCAGTGTGTGATGTCCCTGTGGGTGCAGTATGTCACTGTCTGACCAAGAGCTGTCCCAGGGAGGGTGCTGTGCGTGATGTCCCTGTGGGTGCAGTATGTACAGTCTCTGACCAGAGCTGCCCCAGGGAGGGTGCAGTGTGTGATGTCCCTGTGGGTGCAGTATGTACAGTGCCCGACCCAGAGCTGCCCCAGAGAGGGGGCAGTGTGAAATGTCCCTGTGGGAAGCAGTATGTCACTGTCTGACCCAGAGCTGTCCCAGGGAGGGTACAGTGTGTGATGTCCCTGTGGGTGCAGTATATACAGTGTCTGACCCAGAGCTGCCCCAGGGAGGGTGCAGTGTGTGATGTCCGTGTGGGTGCAGTATGTACAGTGTCTGACCCAGAGCTGCCCCAGGGAGGGTGCAGTGTGTGAAATCCTTGTGGCTGTAGTATGTTCAGTGTCTGAACCTGTGCTGCGCTAGGGAGGGTGCAGTGTGTGATGTCTCTGTGGGTGCAGTATGTACAGTGTCTGACCTGAGCTGCCCCAGGGAGGGTGCAGTGTGTGATGTCCCTGTGGGTGCAGTAGGTACACTGTCTGACCCAGAGCTGCCCCAGGGAGGGTGCAGTGTGTGATGTACCTGTGGGTGCAGTATGTACAGTGTCTGACCCAGAGCTGCCCCAGGGAGGGTGCAGTGTGTGATGTCCCTGTGGGTGCAGTATGTACAGTGTCTGACCCAGAGCTGCCCCAGGGAGGGTGCAGTGTGTGATGTCCCTGTGGGTGCAGTATGTACAGTGTCTGACCCAGAGCTGCCCCAGGGAGGGTGCAGTGTGTGATGTCCCTGTGGGTGCAGTATGTACAGTGTCTGAAACAGAGCTGCCCCAGGGAGGGAGCAGTGTGTGATGTCCCTGTGGGTGCAGTATGTACAGTGTCTGACCCTGAGCTGCCCCAGGGAGGGTACAGTGTGTGATGTCCTTGTGGGTGCAGTATATACAGTGTCTGACCAATAGCTGCACCAGGGATGGTGCAGTGTGTGATGTCCCTGTGGGTGCAGTATGTACAGTGTCTGAGACTGACCAGCCCCACGGAGGGGCAGTGTTTGATATCCCTGTGGGTGCAGTATGTCACTGTCTGACCCAGAGCTGCCCCAGGGATGGTGCAGTGTGTGATGTACCTGTGGGTGCAGTATGTACAGTGTCTGACCCTGAGCTGCCCCAGAGAGGGTGCAGTGTGTGATGTCCCTGTGGGTGCAGTATGTACAGTGTCTGACCCAGAGCTGCCCCCGGGATGGTGCCGTGTGTGATGTCCCTGTGGGTGCAGTATGTCACTGTCTGACCAAGAGCTGTCCCAGGGAGGGTGCTGTGCGTGATGTCCCTGTGGGTGCAGTATGTCACTCTCTGAACCTGAGCTGGCCCAGGGAGGGTGCAGTGTGTGATGTCCCTGTGGGTGCAGTATGTACAGTGACTGTCGCTGACCAGCCCCACGGAGGGGCAGCGTTTGATATCCCTGTGGGTGCAGTATGTACAGTGTCTGACCCAGAGCTGCCCCAGGGATGGTGCAGTGTGTGATGTCCCTGTGGGTGCAGTATGTCACTGTCTGACCCTGAGCTGCCTCAGGGAGGATGCAGTGTGTGATGTCCCTGTGGGTGCAGTACGTCACTGTCTGACCAAGAGCTGTCCCAGGGAGGGTGCAGTGTTTGATGTCCCTGTGGGTGCAGTATGTACAGTGTCTGACCCTGAGCTGTCCTAGGGTGGGTGCAGTGTGTGATGTCCCTGTGGTTGCAGTATGTACAGTGTCGGACCCAGAGCTGCCCCATGGAGGGGCAGTGTTTGATATCCCTGTGGGTGCAGTATTTACATGTCTGACCCAGAGCTGCCCCAGGGAGGGTACAGTGTGTGATGTCCCTGTGGGTGCAGTATGTACAGTGTCTGACCAAGAGCTGCCCCAGGGAGGGTGCAGTGTGTGAAGTCCCTTTGGGTGCAGTATGTACTGTGTCTTAGCAAGAGCTGCCCCAGGGAGGGTGCTGTGTGTGATCTCCCTGTGGGTGCAGTATGTCACTGTCTGACCCAGAGCTGCACCCGGGATGGTGCCGTGTGTGATGTCCCTGTGGGTGCAGTAGGTACTGTGTCTCGCCAAGAGCTGCCCCAGGAAGGGTGCTGTATGTGATGCCCCTGTGGGTGCTGTATGTACAGTGTCTGACCCTGAGCTGCCCCAGGGAGGATGCAGTGTGTGATGTCCCTGTGGGTGCAGTATGTACAGTGTCTGACCCAGAGCTGCCCCCGGGATGGTGCCGTGTGTGATGTCCCTGTGGGTGCAGTATGTCACTGTCTGACCAAGAGCTGTCCCAGGGAGGGTGCTGTGCGTGATGTCCCTGTGGGTGCTGTCAGTCACTCTCTGAACCTGAGCTGGCCCAGGGAGGGTGCAGTGTGTGATGTCCCTGTGGGTGCAGTATATACAGTGATGACGCTGACCAGCCCCACGGAGGGGCAGTATTTGATATCCCTGTGGGTGCAGTATGTACAGTATCTGAGCCAGAGCTGCCCCAGGGATGTTGCAGTGTGTGATGTCCCTGTGGGTGCAGTATGTACAGTGTCTGACCCTGACCAGCCCCAGGGAGGGTGCAGTGTGTGATGTCCCTGTGGGTGCAGTATGTACAGTGTCTGACCCAGAGCTGCCCCAGGGAGGGTGCAGTGTGTGATGTCCCTGTGGGTGCAGTATGTACAGTGACTGACGCTGACCAGCCCCACGGAGGGGCAGTGTTTGATATCCCTGTGGGTGCAGTATGTACAGTGTCTGACCCAGAGCTGCCCCAGGGATGGTGCAGTGTGTGATGTCCCTGTGGGTGCAGTATGTCACTGTCTGACCAAGAGCTGTCCCAGGGAGGGTGCTGTGCGTAATGTCCCTGTGGGTGCAGTATGTCACTCTCTGAACCTGAGCTGGCCCAGGGAGGGTGCAGTGCGTGATGTCCCTGTGGGTGCAGTATGTACAGTGATGACGCTGACCAGCCCCACGGAGGGGCAGTATTTGATATCCCTGTGGGTGCAGTATGTACAGTGTCTGACCCAGAGCTGCCGCAGGGAGGGTGCTGTGTGTGATGTCCCTGTGGGTGCAGTATGTACAGTGTCTGACCCAGAGCTGCACCAGGGAGGGTGCAGTGTGTGATGTCCCTGTGGGTGCAGTATGTACAGTGTCTGACCCTGAGCTGCCCTCGGGTGGGTGCATTGTGTGATGTCCCTGTGGGTGCAGTATGTACTGTGTCTCGCCAAGAGCTGCCCCAGGAAGGGTGCTGTAGGTGATGTCCCTGTGGGTGCAGTATTTACAGTGTCTGACCCTGACTAGCCCCAGGGAGGGTGCAGTGTGTGATGTCCCTGTGGGTGCAGTATGTACAGTGATGACGCTGACCAGCCCCACGGAGGGGCAGTATTTGATATCCCTGTGGGTGCAGTATGTACAGTGTCTGACCCAGAGCTGCCCCAGGGATGGTGCAGTGTGTGATGTCCCTGTGGTTGCAGTATGTACAGTGTCTGACCCAGAGCTGCCCCATGGAGGGTGCAGTGTTTGATATCCCTGTGGGTGCAGTATTTACATGTCTGACCCAGAGCTGCCCCAGGGAGGGTGCAGTGTTTGATGTCCCTGTGGGTGCAGTATGTAAAGTGTCTGACAAGAGCTGCCCCAGGGAGGGTGCAGTGTGTGAAGTCCCTTTGGGTGCAGTATGTACTGTGTCTTAGCAAGAGCTGCCCCAGGGAGGGTGCTGTGTGTGATCTCCCTGTGGGTGCAGTATGTACAGTGTCTGACCCTGAGCTGCCCCCGAGATGGTGCAGTTTCTGATGTCCCTGTGGGTGCAGTATGTCACTGTCTGACCAAGAGCTGTCCCAGGGAGGGTGCTGTGCGTGACGTCCCTGTGGGTGCAGTCTGTCACTCTCTGAACCTGAGCTGGCCCAGGGAGGGTGCAGTGTGTGATGTCCCTGTGGGTGCAGTATGTACAGTGTCTGACCCAGAGCTGCCCCAGGGATGGTGCAGTGTGTGATGTCCCTGTGGGTGCAGTATGTCACTGTCTGACCCTGAGCTGCCCCAGGGAGGATGCAGTGTGTGATGTCCCTGTGGGTGCAGTATGTCACTCTCTGAACCTGAGCTGGCCCAGGGAGGGTGCAGTGTGTGATGTCCCTGTGGGTGCAGTATGTACAGTGTCTGTCCCAGAGCTGCCCCAGGGATGTTGCAGTGTGTGATGTCCCTGTGGGTGCAGTATGTACAGTGTCTGACCCTGACCAGTCCCAGGGAGGGTGCAGTGTGTGATGTCCCTGTGGGTGCAGTATGTACAGTGTCTGACCCAGAGCTGCCCCAGGGAGGGTGCAGTGTGTGATGTCCCTGTGGGTGCAGTATGTACAGTGACTGACGCTGACCAGCCCCACGGAGGGGCAGTGTTTGATATCCCTGTGGGTGCAGTATGTACAGTGTCTGACCCAGAGCTGCCCCAGGGATGGTGCAGTGTGTGATGTCCCTGTGGGTGCAGTATGTCACTGTCTGACCAAGACCTGTCCCAGGGAGGGTGCGGTGCGTGATGTCCCTGTGGGTGCAGTATGTCACTCTCTGAACCTGAGTTGGCCCAGGGAGGGTGCAGTGTGTGATGTCCCTGTGGGTGCAGTATGTACAGTGATGACGCTGACCAGCCCCAGGGAGGGTACAGTGTGTGATGTCCCTGTGGGTGCAGTATGTACAGTGTCTGACCAAGAGCTTCCCCAGGGAGGGTGCAGTGTGTGAAGTCCCTTTGGGTGCAGTATGTACAGTGTCTGACCCTGAGCTGCCCCAGGGAGGGGCAGTGTGTGATGTCCCTGTGGGTGCTGTATGTTCAGTGTCTGACCAAGAGCTGCCCCAGGGAGGGGCAGTGTCTGATGTCTCTGTGGGTGCAGTATGTCACTGTCTCACCCAGAGCTGCCCCTGGGAGGGTGCAGTGTGTGATGTTCCTGTGAGTGCAGTATGTCACTGTCAGACTCTGTGCTGCCCCAGGGAGGGTGCAGTTTGTGATTTCCCTGTTGGTGCAATATGTCACTGTCAGACTCTGAGCTGCCCCAGGGAGGGTGCAGTGTGTGATGTCCCTGTGGGTGCAATATGTCACTGTCAGACTCTGAGCTGCCCCAGGGAGGGTGCAGTGTGTGATGTCCCTGTGGGTGCAGTCTATTCAGTGTCTGACCCTCAGCTTCCCTCGGGAGGGGCAGTGTCTGATATCCCTGTGGGTGCAGTATGTACAGTGTCTGACCCAGAGCTGCCCCAGGGATGGTGCAGTGTGTGATGTCCCTGTGGGTGCAGTTTTTCACTGTCTGACCCTGAGCTGCCCCAGGGAGGATGCAGTGTGTGATGTCCCTGTGGGTGCAGTATGTCACTCTCTGAACCTGAGCTGGCCCAGGGAGGGTGCAGTGTGTGATGTCCCTGTGGGTGCAGTATGTACAGTGATGACGCTGACCAGCCCCACGGAGGGGCAGTATTTGATATCCCTGTGGGTGCAGTATGTACAGTGTCTGACCCAGAGCTGCCCCAGGGATGCTGCAGTGTGTGATGTCCCTGTGGGTGCAGTATGTACAGTGTCTGACCCTGACCAGCCCCAGGGAGGGTGCAGTGTGTGATGTCCCTGTGGGTGCAGTATGTACAGTGTCTGACCCTGAGCTGCCCCAGGGAGGGTGCAGTGTGTGATGTCCCTGTGGGTGCAGTATGTACAGTGACTGACGCTGACCAGCCCCACGGAGGTGCAGTGTTTGATATCCCTGTGGGTGCAGTATGTACAGTGTCTGACCCAGAGCTGCCCCAGGGATGGTGCAGTATGTGATGTCCCTGTGGGTGCAGTATGTCACTGTCAGACTCTGAGCTGCCCCAGGGAGGGTGCAGTGTGTGATGTCCCTGTGGGTGCAGTCTATTCAGTGTCTGACCCTCAGCTTCCCCAGGGAGGGGCAGTTTTTGATGTCCCTGTGGGTGCAGTATGTCACTGTCTGACTAAGAGCTGCCCCAGGGAGGGTGCTGTGCGTGATGTCCCTGTGGGTGCAGTATGTCACTCTCTGAATCTGAGCTGGCCCAGGGAGGGTGCAGTGTGTGATGTCCCTGTGGGTGCAGTATGTACATTGATGACGCTGACCAGCCCCAGGGAGGGTGCAGTGTGTGATGTCCCTGTGGGTGCAGTATGTACAGTGTCTGACCCAGAGCTGCCCCAGGGAGGGTGCAGTGTGTGATTTCCCTGTGGGTGCAGTATGTACAGTGTCTGACCCTGAGCTGCCCTAGGGTGGGTGCAGTTTGTGATGTCCCTGTGGTTGCAGTATGTACAGTTTCTGACCCTGAGCTGCCCCAGGGAGGGTACAGTGTGTGATGTCCCTTTGCGTGCAGTATGTCACTGTCTGAACCTGAGCTGCCCCAGGGAGGATACAGTGTGTGATGTCCCTTTGGGTGCAGTATGTACAGTGTCTGACCCTGAGCTGCCCCAGGGAGGGTGCAGTGTGTGATCTCCCTGTGGGTGCAGTATGTACAGTCTCTGACCAAGAGCTGGCCCAGGGAGTGTGCTGTGCGTGATGTCCCTGTGGGTGCAGTATGTCACTGTCTGACCCTGAGCTGCCCCAGGGTGAGTGCAGTGTGTGATGTCCCTGTGGGTGCAGTATGTACAGTGTCTGACCCTGAGCTGCCCCAGGGGGAGTGCAGTGTGTGATGTCCCTGTGGGTGCAGTACGTACACTGTCTGAACAAGAGCTGTCCCAGGGAGGGTGCAGTGTGTGATGTCCCTGTGGGTGCAGTACGTACAGTGTCTGACCCTGAGCTGCCCCAGGGAGGGTACAGTGTGTGATGTCCCTGTTGGTGCAGTATGTACAGTCTCTGAACCTGAGCTGCCCCAGAGAGGGTGCAGTGTGTGATGTCCCTGTGGGTGCAGTATGTACAGTGTCTGACCAATAGCTGCCCCAGGGAGGGTGCAGTGTGTGATGTCCCTGTGGGTGCAGTATGTACAGTGACGGACGCTGAGCTGCCCCACGGAGGGGCAGTGTTTGATATCCCTGTGGGTGCAGCATGTCACTGTCTGACCCAGAGCTGCCCCAGGGTTGGTGCAGTGTGTGATGTCCCTGTGGGTGCAGTATGTACAGTGTCTGACCATGAGCTGCCCCAGGGAGGGTGCAGTGTGTGATGTCCCTGTGGGTGCAGTATGTACAGTGTCTGACGCTGACCAGCCCCACGGAGGGTGCAGTGTGTGATGTCCCTGTGGGTGCAGTATGTACTGTGTCTGGCCAAGAGCTGCCCCAGGGTGGGTGCTGTATGTGATGTCCCTGTGGTTGCTGTATGTTCAGTGTCTGACCCTGAGCTGCCCCAGGGAGGGTCAGTGTGTGATGTCCCTTTGGGTGCAGTAGGTACAGTGTCTGACCAAGAGCTGTCCCAGGGAGGGTGCAGTGTGTGATGTCCCTGTGGGTGCAGTATGTCACTGACTGACCAAGAGCTGTCCCAGGGAGTGTGCTGTGCGTGATGTCCCTGTGGGTGCAGTATGTACAGTGTCTGACCCTGAGCTGCCCCAGGGAGGGTGCAGTGTGTGATGTCCCTGTGGGTGCAGCATGTCACTGTCTGACCAAGAGCTGTCCCAGGGAGGGTGCTGTGCGTGATGTCCCTTTGGGTGCAGTATGTCACTGTCTGAACCTGAGCTGGCCCAGGGAGGGTGCAGTGTGTGATGTCCCTGTGGGTGCAGTATGTACAGTGTCTGACCAATAGCTGCCCCAGGGAGGGTACAGTGTGTGATATCCCTGCGGGTGCAGTATGTACAGTCTCTGAACCTGAGCTGCCCCAGGGAGCGTACAGTGTGTGATGTCCCTGTGGGTGCAGTATGTACAGTGTCTGACCAATAGCTGCCCCAGGGAGGGTGCAGTGTGTGATGTCCCTGTGGGTGCAGTATGTACACTGTCTGAACCAGAGCTGCCCCAGGGATGGTGCAGTGTGTGATGTCCCTGTGGGTGCAGTATGGACAGTGTCTGACCCTGACCAGCCCCAGGGAGGGTGCAGTGTGTGATGTCCCTTTGGGTGCAGTATGTACAGTCTCTGACCAAGAGCTGCCCCAGGGAGGGTGCAGTGTGTGAAGTCCCTTTGGGTGCAGTATGTACTGTGTCTTACCAAGAGCTGCCCCAGGGAGGGTGCTGTGTGTGATCTCCCTGTGGGTGCAGTATGTACAGTGTCTGACCCTGAGCTGCACCAGGGAGGGGCAGTGTGTGATGTCCCTGTGGGTGCAGTATGTCACTGTCTGACCCTGAGCTGCCCCAGGGTGAGTGCAGTGTGTGATGTCCCTGTGGGTGCAGTATGTACAGTGTCTGACCCTGAGCTGCCCCAGGGGGAGTGCAGTGTGTGATGTCCCTGTGGGTGCAGTATGTACAGTGTCTGACCAATAGCTGCCCCAGATAGGGTGCAGTGTGTGATGTCCCTGTGGGTGCAGTATGTACAGTGTCTGAAGCTGACCAGCCCCACGGAGGGGCAGTGTTTGATAGCCTTGTGGGTGCAGTATGTACAGTGTCTGACCCAGAGCTGCCCCAGGGAGGGTGCAGTGTGTGATGTCCCTGTGGGTGTAGTATGTACAGTGTCTGGCCCTGAGCTGCCCTAGGGTGGGTGCAGTGTGTGATGTCCCTGTGGGTGCAGTATGTACTATGTCTGGCCAAGAGCTGCCCCAGGGAGGGTGCAGTATGTGATGTCCCTGTGGTTGCTGTATGTACAGTGTCTGACCCTGAGCTGCCCCAGGGAGGGGCAGTGTGTGATGTCCCTGTGGGTGCAGTAGGTACACTGTCTGAAAAAGAGCTGTCCCAGGGAGGGTGCAGTGTGTGATGTCCCTGTTGGTGCAGTATGTACAGTCTCTGAACCTGAGCTGCCCCAGGGAGCGTACAGTGTGTGATGTCCCTGTGGGTGCAGTATGTACAGTGTCTGACCAATAGCTGCCCCAGGGAGGGTGCAGTGTGTGATGTCCCTGTGGGTGCAGTATGTACAGTGTCTGAAGCTGACCAGCCCCACGGAGGGGCAGTGTTTGATATCCCTGTGGGTGCAGTATGTACATGTCTGACCCAGAGCTGCCCCAGCGATGGTGCAGTGTGTGATGTCCCTGTGGGTGCAGTATGCACAGTGTTTGACCCTGAGCTGCCCTAGGGTGGGTGCAGTGTGTGATGTCCCTGTGGGTGCAGTATGTACAGTGTCTGCCCCAGAGCTGCCCCACGGAGTGGCAGTGTTTGATATCCCTGTGGGTGCAGTATGTCACTGTCTGACCCAGAGCTGCCCCAGGGAGGGTGCAGTGTGTGAAGTCTCTTTGGGTGCAGTATGTATGTGTCTTACCAAGAGCTGCCCCAGGGAGGGTGCTGTGTGTGAAGTCTCTTTGGGTGCAGTATGTATGTGTCTTACCAAGAGCTGCCCCAGGGAGGGTGCTGTGTGTGATCTCCCTGTGGGTGCAGTATGAACAGTGTCTGACCAAGAGCTGGCCCAGGGAGGATGCTGTGCGTGATGTCCCTGTGGGTGCAGTATGTCACTGTCCGACCCTGAGCTGCCCCAGGGTGAGTGCAGTGTGTGATGTCCCTGTGGGTGCAGTATGTACAGTGTCTGACCCTGAGCTGCCCTAGGGTGGGTGCAGTCAACCAGCTTTTGCCCGACCTGTGACAGTGAATGTAGGTCATGCATTGGAACCTTTAGCCCACTGGGAACTAATTTTTCGTGTGGAATCGAGTCACCCTCGATTCCCAGGGTACGCTTCAGAAGCGGAAGTAGAAGAAATAGTGACCCAAACATAGTAAATCCTACAGTGAGACACACTTCCTGTAAGACATTGTCACTAGGGTACAGTGTTCCACACCGGTTAGTGACCCACACTCATGACACCCTAAGTAAGATACACTTCCAACATTACATGGTCACTGGGGTACGTTGTTCCACAGCGGTTAGTTACCCATAATGAGTATATCTTACAGTGACAGACACTCCCAGT
Source organism: Pristiophorus japonicus (assembly GCF_044704955.1). Lineage (NCBI taxonomy): Eukaryota > Metazoa > Chordata > Chondrichthyes > Pristiophoridae > Pristiophorus > Pristiophorus japonicus. Next base: position 104,823 of record NW_027254803.1, on the reverse strand, counting down.
AATACATGGTCACTGGTGTATAGTGTTCCACACTGGTTGGTGACCCACACTCAGTAGATCCTACAGTGACAGACACTCCCAGTAATACATGTTCAATGGGGTAATGGTGTTCCACACCGGTTAGTGACCCACACTCAGTGCGTCCTACAGTGACAGACTCTCCCAGTAATACATGGTCACTGGGGTACGTTGTTCTACACCAGAAAGCGACCCACACTCAGTATATCCAGTCGTGAAAGACACTCCCAGTAATACATGTTCACTGGGATAATGGTGATCCACATCGGTTAGTGACCCACACTCAGTATATCCTACAGTGACACGCACTCCCAGCAATACATGGTCACTGGGATAATGGTGATCCACACCGGTTCGTGACCTCACTCAGTATATCCTACAGTGATACACAATGCCAGTAATATATGGTCATTGGGGTACGGTGATCCACACCGGTTAGTGACGCACACTCCGTATACCCGACAGTGACACTCACTCCCAGTAATACATGATCACTGGGGGACGGTGTTCTACACCGGTTAGTGAAACACACTCAGTGGATCCTACAGTGACAGACACTCCCAGTAATACATGGTCACTGGGGGACGGTGTTCTACACCGGTTAGTGAAACACACACATTAAATCCTACAGTGACACACACTCCCAGTAATACATGGTCACTGTTGTACGGTGTTCTACACCTGTGAATGAACCACACTCATTACATCATTCAGTGACACACACTCCCAGTAATATATGGTCACTGTTGTACGGTGTTCCACACCTGTGAATGAACCACACTCATTACATCCTACAGTGAGACACACTTCCTGCAATACATGGTCAAAGGGGAACGGAGTTCCACACCGGTTCGTGGCATTCACTCAGTCTATCCAACAGTGACACACACTGCCAGTAATACATGATCACTGGGAATATGATGTTCCACGTGAGGCAGACACTCAGTATATCCTACAGTGCAGACACCGCTACTCATCCATTCTCTCAGATAGTTGCGCGGAAGAAGGACTAATTCAAAAGTACACAATATTCCACTAAAGACAATAGCTGAATAATTCAAGCAGCCGGTTCGTTTCAAACACAAGTTTATGTTCAAATGTTGCAATGGAATCAAACCGCAGTGGTTATTCAGCAAATTTGACTGAACGGAATGATATCACCGTTCAGTTTCTATACCCGTGACCAATAGTCAAGGATGTAAAATTATCAATCACAGAGCAAAACCAGAGACCAGCTCAAAAACAGATTTGCACAACTTCAATTGTTACATAGGAACATAAGAACATAAGAATTAGGAACAGGAGTAGGCCATCTAGACCCTCGAGCCTGCTCCGCCATTCAAAAAGATCATGGCTGATCTGGCCGTGGACTCAGCTCCACTTACCCGCCTGCTCCCCGTAACCCTTAATTACATTATTGGTTAGAAATCTATCTATCTGTGATTTCAATATATTCAATGAGCTAGCCTCAACTGCTTCCCTGGGCAGAGATTTCCACAGATTCACAATTCTCTGCGAGATGAAATTCCCTCTCAACTCGGTTTTAAATTGGCTCCCGCGGTATTTTGAGGCTGTGTCCCCTAGTTCTATTCTCCCCGACCAGTGGAAACAACCTCTCTGCATCTATCGTGTCTATCCCTTTCATTATTTTAAATGTTTCTATAAGATCACCCCTCATCCTTCTGAACTCAAACGAGTAAATACGCGGTCTACTCAATCTATCATCATAAGGTAACCCTCTCATCTCAGGAATCAGCCAAGTGAATCGTCTCTGTACCCCCTCCAAAGCTAGCATATCCTTCCTTAAGAAAGCTGACCAAAACTGCACGCAGTACTCCAGATGCGGCCTCACCAATACCCTGGGCAGTTGCAGCAGGATCTCCCTGCTTTTTTACTCCATCCCTCTTGCAATGAAGGCCAACATTCAAGTCGCCTTCCTGATTCCCTGCTGTACCTGCAAACTTACTTTTTGGGATTGATGCACAAGGACCCCCAGGTCCCTCTGCACCGCAGCATGTTGTGATTTCTCCCCATTCACATAATATTCCCGTTTACTGGGTTTTTTTCCAAGGTGGATGACCTCACATCTTCCGACATTGTATTCGATCTGCCAAACCTTAGCCCATTCGCTTAACCTATCCAAATCTCTTTGCAGCCTCTCTGTGTCCTCTACAGAACCCGCTTTCCCACTAATCTTTGTGTCATCTGCAAATTTTGTTACACTACACTCTGTCCCATCTTCCAGGTCATCTATGTATATTGTAAACAGTTGTGGTCCCAGCACCAATCCCTGTGGCACACCACTAGCCACCGATTTCCGACCTGAGAATGACCCATTTATCCCGATTCTCTGCTTTCTGTTCGGCAGTTTGTCATTTACCAGGAACACCAATGACGGCAATGATCATGTAGCATATTCGCTGGGCATGTTGAATTGGAAGCATTTTCTGCTTAAAACGATGTGCCCCTTTGTGCTGCAGGCAATCTCCCTGAATTATACTCTGAGGCGGTTCAATTCCAGCGCCTTTAAGTTATACCCTGCGGGCTCTCCACGGGGACATTGAGGTTGCAACATCGCTCAAAATAGTTATTGTTAAAACTTGAACAAAGAGATTACGACAGCCAATTTATGTCCCTGTTGTGATTCAAATTTGAAACTGCAAAGACTGGACAATTCTGCTCACATTAATTAACAAATGAACGTTTCCAGCTGTTTTCTCCCAGCAATTGGGTTGTTGTTTCAAAAACCATCAGGCCAAACTGGAGATCGCATATAGTTTTTGGAAATATCTTTTGCACTGCTGTGTTCATTCAGAAATTACATTCCCAATGTTCAAGTTTCCCTCTCAGGGCTGCTCTACTGCAATCTATGATGTGGCTGCCTTCTTTAACAGTAGCTATTCAGTAATTACATTTCCAATATTCGAGTTTCCCTCTCAGGGCTGCTCTACTGCACTCTGTGATGTGGCTGCCTTCTTTAACTGTAGCTATTCAGTAATTACATTTCCAATGTTCGAGTTTCCCTCTCAGGGCTGCTGTACTACAAGGGGGTTGTGGCTGCACCTTTCAATGCAGGCATTCAGTACATAAATTACAAATGATAGAAAATCCTTCTCAAGGCTGTTTTCGTGCGGTCTATGAAATGACTGATCTCTTTAACTTTGCAAATACAGTTAAACAGTTAAAGTGATGAATTTCTATGATATTTCTCAAACTAATATAGGCCCTCATATTCATTAAGCCTCTCATAACCATACAGCACCTCATACACATGTGGTGCCTTATGCTCGTAGATTACCTAAAAATAATACAGCACCACAAACTCATACAGCAAAAACAATGCGAACTAATATAGCATTTCTCATCATGCAGGCACTGAAAATAATACAGCACATCAAACTAATAGAGAACCTCAAACTAGTACATCCCCACAAACCAAGAGAACCTCAAACTAAAATAATCCTTTAATATTACAAAGTACCTCAAACTAAAACTAAAACTAATACAACCCCTCAAACTAAAATATAACCACAAACTAAAAGAGAACCTCAAAGTAATAGAGAACCTCAAACTAGTAAAGAATATCAAACTAAATTTTAATAAATCGATAGATCACCTCAACATAACATGGACACTCAAAATAATAATGAATCTGAAACTAATACAGACCCTCAAAAAAACAGAGACACTGAAACTATTAATGAAACTCACACTAATATTTAAATTCAAATTAGGAGTGAATATGAATCTGATCAATTCAAATTAATAGGGGGCTCAAAATAATCCACTCAAACTAATAGAGAAACTCAAACTAATAGAGAGGATCAAATAATCCAAATATTCAAGATAAGAGAGAAATGCTAACTTATACAGCCACTCAAACTAATACTGACCCTCAAACTAATACACTCTCTCAAACTAATACAGTCCCTCAAACAAATACAGTCCCTCAAACTAATACAGCCCCTCAAACTAATATAGTCCCTCAAACTAATACAGCCCCTCAAACTAATACAACCCCTCAAACTAATACAGTCCGTCAAACTAATAGAGAACCTCAAACTCATCGAGAAACTCAAACTAATACAATCCCTCAAACAAATACAGTCCCTCAAACTAATATCGCCCTTCAAATTAATATAGTCCCTCAAACTAATACAGCCCCTCAAACTAATACAGTCCCTCAAACTAATACAACCCCTCAAACTAATACAGTCCGTCAAACTAATAGAGAACCTCAAACTCATCGAGAAACTCAAACTAATACAGTCCCTCAAACTAATACAGACCGTCAAGCTAATAGAGAACCTCAAACTCATCGTGAATCTCAAACTAATACAGCCTCTGAAACTAATACAGCCCCACAAACTAATACGGATACTCAAACTAATACAGCCCCTCAACCTCATACAATCCCTGAAAGTAATGCATCCCTCAAACTAATACAGTCCATCAAACTAATACAGACCCTCAAACTAATACAGCCCCTCAAACTTATATAGCCCCTCAAACTAATACAACCCCTCAAACTAATACAGACCGTCAAACTATTAGAGAACCTCAAACTCATCGTGAATCTCAAACTAATACAGAGCCTCAAACTAATACTGTCCATCAAACAAATACAGCCTCTCAAACTAATACAGCCCCACTAACTAATACAGACCCTCAACATAATACAGTCCCACAAACTAATGCAATCCCTCAAACTAATACAGTCCATCAAACTCATACAGCCCCTCAATCTAATACAGGCCATCAAACTAATACAGTCCCTCAAGCTAATACAGCCCCTCAAACTAATAAAGACCGTCAAATAAATACAGCCCATCAAACTAATACAGATCCTCAATCTAATACAGTCCCTCAAGCTAATACAGTCCCTCAAACTAATACAGACCCTCAAACTAATACAGACCCTCAAACAAATACAGCCCATCAAACTAATACAGACCCTCAATCTAATACAGTCCCTCAAGCTAATACAGTCCCTCAAACTTATACAGACCCTCAAATTAATACAGCCGCTAATAAAGAACCTCATTTTAATAGATGTACTACTACCTGTAGCGGACCTTGGACAAATACAGCCACTTAAAATAATGCAAGAATATAAACTTTTCCAGAAGATCAAATTAATGTATTTCCTCAAAATAACAGAGAAGCTCAAACTAATGCAACCGCTGAAGCTATTGGAGAAATCAACATAATAGAGAACCTCAAACTAATAGAAAACCTCTCATTAATGCAAACCCTTAAACTAATAGAAAACCTCAAAATAATACAATAAATAGAGAACGTCAAACAAACAGAGAACCTCAAGCAATAGAGGACCTAAACCCAATACAGCAACTCTACCATACGCAGAAAGTTATATTCATACAGCCATTGAAACTCACACAGCATTTCCGATACAACATTCTATCAAACTAATACAGCCCTTAGAACTAATAGAGAACGTGAAACAAATACAGCCGCGAAAACAATAAAGATCCTCAAACTAATAAATAACCGCAAACTACTAGAGAACCTCAAAATACTACAGCCCACGAAACTGATAAATACCCTCAAATTAATACAGAATCTCAAATAAATACAGCAGCGTCAAATAATATAACATTTCCACCATTTAAAGAAACTCAAGCTAATATACAACCTCAAACTATGAAATAAACTTAAACCAATATGAGAACCTCAAACAAATACAGCCACCTAAAATAATACACCTCAAACTATAAAAGCAACTGAAACTAATACAGCCCTTCAAATTAATACAGCTCCTCAAACTATTATAGAACCTCATACTAATAGAGAACGTGAATGTAATAAATAAACTACAACTAATAGATAATTAATAGCGCAGGAGATTTAGCATCGAGCCAACAATCACGAAGTGGGTGGATTTTTCAGTGGAGTAGAATCGGTGGCCCAAGGTCTTATTCCACTGAAAGCCAAGAACAGAGAACTGCTCATCAAGGACAGTGAGGCTGCCGGTGCTGGCTGGAAAGAACACTTCGAGGATCTTCGCAACAAAGAATCCGCCTTCGACGTGAGTGTCCTTGACTTCATCCCACAGCATGCTACCATCACCTCCTTGGCACAATCACAGCTCGGCACGAGTTTGCAAAGGCCTTCCGACAACTAAAAACAACAAGGCCTCAGGAGCAGAATGAATCCTCTTGAAAGTACTGAAGCTTGGCGGCGAGCACTAATGGCATGTATTCATGACCTTATCTGGAAGGAGGAGATCATGCCAGGAGATCTCGGAGTAGATTTAATTGCGATGATCTTAAAGAAAGGTGATGAGTCTGACTGCGGTAACGACAGAGGAATCTCGCTGCTCTCAACCAAAGACAAAGTCATCGCAAGTATTCTTCTCAACCACCTTCTCCCTGTTGCTGAAGAACTCCTCCTAGTTTCGCAATGTGGATACCGCCCACTAATTGGCACAATGGATATCATCTTCACCACGCGGCAGATACTAGAGAAATGCAGCGAATAGCACCAATACTTGAACATGGCCTATTTTAAACTCACGAAAGCCTCCAACGCTGTCAACCATGAGGGTTTATGGAGCGTCCTCCTCAGATTCGGCTGCACTTCAAGGTTTGTCACCATGCTCCACCTTCTGCAGGATGAAATGTAAGCCGTGCTCCCGGTCAAGGCATCCACCACAGCACCATTCCACATACAGACCGGGGTCAAGCAAGGGTGTGTCATCGCACGACGAGGGGAAGGAAGCAGAAGCCAAGTTCATGGCACCGTGGGTGGCTCTGCTGCACAGGAGGGCAGGATAAAGAGTGGAAGAGCTACAGTGATAGGCGATTATATTGTAAAAGGAATAGATAGGCGTTTCTGCGGTAGGAACCGAGAATCCAGGATGGTATGTTGCCACCTGGTGCAAGGGTCAAGGATGTCTCGGAGCGGATGCAGGGCTTTCTGAAGGGGGAGGGTGAACAGCCAGTTGTAATTGAGCATATAGGTAACAACGATATAGGTAAAAAGCGGGATGAGGTCCTACAAACTGAATTTAGGGAGCTAGGTGTTTAATTAAAAAGTAGGACCACAAAGGTAGCAATCTGAGGATTGCTACCAGTACCACATGCTAATCAGAGTCGGAATCGCAGGATAGCTCAGATGAATCCTTGGCTTGAGCAGTAGTGCAAGAGGGAGCGATTCATATTCCTGGGACATTGGAACCGGTTGTGGGGGAGGTGTGACCAGTACAAACCGGACGGTCTGCACCTGGGCAGGACCGGAACCAATGTCATGGTGGGGGTGTTTGCACGTGCTGTTGGGGAGGGGTTAAACTAATATGGCAGGGGAATGGGGACCCAAGCAGGGTTTCAGAGGGAGGTAAAATGGGGGCTGAAGCAAAAGACAGAAAGGAGAATAGCAAAAGTGGATGGAAGAGTAAACCAAGGCAAAAATAAAAAATACCACATTGCAGAAAAATTCTAAATGGAAAAAGAGGGATAAAAAGACATTTCTGAAGGCTCAGTGCCTCAATGCGAGGAGTATTCAGAATAAAGTGGATGAATAAACTACGCAGGTAGCTCTTTATGATTATAATATAATTGGGATCACAGGGACATGGCTCCAGGGTGACCAAGGCTGGGAACTCAACAACCAGGGTATTCAACATTCAGGAAGCACAGACAGAAAGGAAAGGGAGGTGAATTGGCGTTGCTTGTTAAAGAGGAAATAAGCACAATAGTAAGAAAGGACATTAACTTGAATGATGTGGAATCCGGATAGTTACAGCTAAGGAATGCCAAAATACAGAAAACGCGAGTGAGAGTTGTGTCCAGACAACGAAACAGTAGTAACGAGGTTGGAGATGGCATCAATTAGGGATGTTTGCAATAAAGGTACGGCAGTTATCATGGGCGGCTTTAATCTACAGATAGGTTGGGCTAACCAAACTGGGAGCAATGCGGTGGAGGAGAAATTCCTGGAGTCTATTAGTGATGGCTTTAGAGACCAATATGTCGAGGCATCAACTAGAGAGCTGGCCAACCTAGACTGGGTGTTGTGTAATGAGAGAGGACTAAGCAGCAATCTTGTTGTGCGAGGCCCCCGGAAGGGTGACCACAATATGGTAGAATTGTTTTTAAGATGGAGAGTGAAATGTTAATTCATAGACTAGCGTCCTGAATTGAAGGAAAGGTTACTTCGATGGTATGAGACGTGGATTGGGTAGGATAGACTGGCAAATGATACTAAAAGGGTTGACAGTGGATACGCAATGGAAGACATTTATAGATTACATGGATGAACTTCAACAATTGTACATCCCTGTCTGGAGTAAAAATAAATAGGGGAAGGTAGAACAACCGTGGCTAACAAAGGAAATTAGAGACAGTGTTAAATCCAAGGAAGAGGCATATAAATTAGCGAGAATAACCAGTAAACCTGAGGACTGGGTGAAATGTAGAATTCATCAGAGGACAAAGGGTTTAATTAGAGGCATTACAATAGAGTATGAGAGGAAGCTTTTTTGGAATATAAAAACTGACTGCAAAAGCTTGTACAGATGCGTGGAGAGAAAAAAGATTAGTGACGACCAACGTAGGTCTTTTGCAGACAGAATCAGATGAAGTTATAATGGGGTACAAAGAAATGACAGAGCAATTGAACAAAAACTTTCGATCTGTCTCCACTAACGAAGACGCAATTAACCTTCCAGAAATACGAGTGTTTCGAGGGTCTAGTGAAAAGGAGGAAGGGAAGGAAATCCTTATTAGTCAGGAAATTGTGTTAGGGAATTTGATCAGATTGAAGGCCGATAAATCACCAGGGCCTGATTGGCTGCATCCCAGAGTAATAAAGGAAGTGGCACTCGAAATAGTGGATGCATTGGTGATCATTTTTCAATATTCCATTGACTCTGGAACAATTCCTATGAATTGGAGGGTAGCTAATGCAACACCACTTTTTAAAATAGGAGGGAGAGAGAAAACATGAAATTATAGATCGGTTTGCCCAACATCGGTGGTGGGGAAAATGTTGGAATCAATTATTAATGATGAAATAGCAGCCGCTTTGGGAACAGTAGCAGGAATGGTCCAAGTCAGCATGGAATTATGAAAGGGAAATCATGCTTGACAAATCTTCTAGAATGTTTTTAGGATGTAACTAGTAGAGTGGAAAAGGGAGAACCAGTGGATGCGGTGTATTTGGACTTTAAAAAGGCTTTTGACAAGGTCCCACACAAGAAACTAGCGGGAACATTAAAGCACATGGGATTGGGGGTAATGTATTGACGTGGACAGAGAACTAGTTGGCAGACAGGAAGGAGCGAGTCAGAATAAACGGGTCCTTTTCAGAAATGCAGGCAGTGCCCAGTGGGGTGCCGCAGGGTTCAGTGCTGGGAAGCCAGCCTTTTACAATGTATAATCAATGAGTGAGATGAAGGAATTGAATGTAATATCTCCAAGTTTGCAGATGACACGAAGCTGGGTGGCGGTGTGAGCTGTGAGGAGGATGCGAAGAGACTGCAGAGTGACTTGGACAGGTTAGGTGAGTGGGCAAATGCATGGCAGATGCAGTATAATGTGGATAAATGTGAGGTTATCCATTTCGGTGGCAAAAACAGGAAGACGGAATATTATCTGAATGGTGACAGATTAGGAAAAGGGGAGGTGCAACGAGATCTGGGTGTCATGGCACATCAGTCATTCAAGTTTGGCATGCAGGTCCAGCAGGTGGTGAAGAGGCAAATGGCATGTTGGCCTTCACAGCAAGTGGATTTCAGTATAGGAGCAGGAATGTCTTACTGCAGTTGTACAGGGCCTTGGTGAGGACACACCTGGAATATTATGTTCAGTTTTGGTCTCCTATCTCAGCAAGGATGTTCTTGCTTTCGAGGGAGGACAGCGAAAGTTCAACAGATTTATTCCTGCGATTGCAGGACTGACATATGAGGATCAACTGGGCTTGTATCCACTGGAGTTTAGAAGAATAGAAAGATACAAACATAAAAATTTGGAAAATAGGTGCTGGATAGGCCATTCGGCCCTTCTAGCCTGCACCAACATTCAATGAGTTCATGGCTGAACATGTAACTTCAGTACCCCATTCCTGCTTTCTCGCCATACCCCTTGATCCCCCTAGTCGTAAGTAATTCATCTAACTCCTTTTTGAATCTATTTATTGAATTGGCATCAACAACATTCTGTGGTAGATAATTCCACAGGTTCACCACTCTCTGGGTGAACAAATTTCTCCTCATCTAGGTCCTAAATGGCTTACACTTGTCCTTAGACTGTGACCCCTGGTTCTGGACTTCCCCAACATTTAGAACATTCTTCCTGAATCTAACCTGTCCAAACCCATCAGAATTGTAAACGTTTCTATGAGATCCCCTCTCATTCTTCTGGACTCCAGTGAATACATGCCCAGTTGTTCCAGTCTTTCTTGATATGTCAGTCCTGACATCCCGGGAATCAGTCTGGTGAATCTCCACTGTACTCCCTCAATAACAAGAATGTCCTTCCTCAAGTTAGGAGATTAAAACTGTACACAATACTCCAGGTGTGGCCTCACCAAGGCCCTGTACAACTGTAGCAACACCTCCCTGCCCCTGTACTCAAATCACCTCGCTATGAAGGCCAACATGCCAATTGCATTCTTAACCGCCTGCTGTACCTGCATGCCAACCTTCAATGACTGATGTACCATGACACCCAGGTCTCGTTGCACCTCTCCTTTTCCTAATCTGTCACCATTCAGATAATAGTCTGTCTATCTGTTTTGTACCACCAAAGTGGATAAAATCACATTTATTCACATTATCCTTCATCTGCCATGCATTTGCCCACTCACCTAACCTATCCAAGTAAATCTGCAGCCTCATAGCATCCTCCTCGCAGCTCATACTGCCACCCAACTTAGTGTCATCCTCAAATTTGGAGATACTACATTAAAACCCCTCGTCTAAATTATTAATGTACAGTATAAACAGCTGGGGCCCCAGCAGAGAACCTTGTGGTACCACACTAGTCACTGCCTGCCATTCTGAAAAGTACCCATTTACTCCTACTCTTTGCTTCCTGTCTGACAACCAGTTTTGAATCCATGTCAGCACTCTTACCCCAATCCCATGTGCTTTAACGTTGCACATTAAGCGCTTCTGTGGGACCTTGTCGAAAGCCTTCTGAAAGTCCAAATATACCACATTAACTGGTTCTCCCTTGTCCACTCTACTGGAAACATCCTCAAAAAATTCCAGAAGATTTGTCAAGCATGATTTCCCTTTCACAATGCCATGCTGAACTTGGGCCTATCATGTCTCCTCTTTCCAAATGCGCTGCTATGATATCCTTAATATTTGATCCCATCCTTTTACCCACTATTGAGGTCAGGCTGACTGGTCTATAATTAATTGTTTTCTCTCTCACTCCTTTTTTTAAAAGTGGGGTTACATTAGCTATCCTCCACTCGATCGGTATTGATCCAGAGTCGAGGGAATGTTGGAAAATGACTGTCAATGCATCCGCTATTTCGAAGGCTACCTCCGTAAACACTCTGGGATGCAGTCCATCAGGCCCTGGAGATTTATCGGCCGACAATCCAGTCCCACAGGGATCACAGACCTGTCCCACAGGGATCACAGCCCTGTCCCACAGGGATCATAGTCCAGTCCCACAGGAATGAATGTCCAGTACCACAGGGATCACAGTCCAGTCCCACAGAGATCACAATCCAGTCCACAGGGATCACAGCCCAGTCCCACAGGGATCACAGTCCAGTGCCACAGGGTTCACAGTCCAGTCCCACATGGATCACAGTCCAGTCCCTCAGGGATCACAGTCCAGTCCCACAGGGACAGAGTGCAATCCCTCAGGTATCACAGTCCAGTCCCACAGGGAACACAGTCCAGTCCCACAGGGATCACAGTCCAGTCCGACAGCGATCACAGTCCAGTCCCACAGGGATCACAGTCCAGTGCAGCGCCACAGGAATCACCGTCAAGCCCCACAGGGATCATAGTCCTGTCCCACAGGGATCACAGTCGAGTCCTACAGGGACTACAGTCCAGTCCAACACAGATCACAGTCCAGTGCCACAGGAATCACGGTCCAGTCCCACAGGGATCACAGTCCAGTCCCACAGGGATCACAGTCCAATCCCACAGGGGTCAAAGTCTAGTACCACAGTGATCACAATCCAGCGCCACAGGTGTCACAGTCAAGTACCACAGGGGTCACAGTCCAGTCGCATATGGATCACAGTCCATTCCCACAAGGATCACAGTCCAGTCCCGCAGAGATTACAGTCCAGTCCCACAGGGATTACAGCACGGTCCCACAGGGATCACAGTCCAGTCCCACAGGGGTCACAGTCCAGTCCCACAGGGGTCACAGTCCAGTCGAATAGGGATCACAGTCCATTCCCACAAGGATCACAGTCCAGTCCCACAGGGATCACAGTCCAGTCCACAGGGATCGGAGGCGAGTCCCATAGGGGTCGCAGTTCGGTCTCACACGGGTCAAACTCCGGTCACACAGGGATTGCAGTTCAGTCCCACAGGGATCACAGTCCAGTCCCAAAGGGATCACAGTCCAGTCCCACAGGGATCACAGTCCAGTCGCACATGGGTCAAACTCCGGTCACACAGGGAGCACAGCCCAGTCCAACAGGGATCACAGGCCGTCCCACAGGAATCACAGCCCAGTCCCACAGGGATCACAGTCCAATCCCATAGGGATTATAGTCCAGTCCCACAGGAATGAAAGTCCAGTGCCACAGGGATCACAGTCCAGTCCCACAGGGATCACAGTCCAGTCCACAGGGATCATAGTCCAGTCCCACAGGGATCATAGTCCAGTGCCACAGGGATCACAGTCCAGTCCCACAGGGATCACAGTGCAGTCACTCATGGATCACAGTCCAGTCCCACAGGGATCACATTGCAATCCCTCAGGTATCACAGTCCAGTCCCACAGGGAACACAGTCAAATCCGACAAGGATTACAGTCCAGTCCCACAGCGATCACAGTCCAGTCCCACAGGGATCACTGTCCAGTGCCACAGGGATCAGAGGCCATTCCCACAGGGATCACTGTCCAGTCCCACAGCGATCACAGTCCTGTCCCTCAGGGATGACAGTCCAGTCCCACAGGGATCACAGGCCAGTCCCACAGGGATCACAGTGCTGTCCCACAGAGATCACAGTCCAGTTCCACAGGGATCACAGTGCGGTCCCATCGGGATCACAGTCCAATCCCACAGGGGTCAAAGTCCAGTACCACAGGGATCACAGTCCAGCCCCACAGGGGTCACAGTGAAGTCCCACAGGGGTCACAGTCTAGTCCCATATGGATCACAGTCCATTCACACAAGGATCACAGTCCAGTCCCACAGGGATTACAGCACGGTCCCACAGGGATCACAGTCCAGTCCCACAGGGGTCACAGTCCAGTCAAATAGGGATCACAGTCCATTCCCACAAGGATCACAGTCCAGTCCCACAGGGATCACAATCCAGTCCACAGGGATCGGAGGCGAGTCCCATAGGGGTCGCAGTTCGGTCCCACACGGGTCAAACTCTGGTACCACAGGGATTGCAGTTCAGTCCCACAGGGCTCACAGTCCAGTCCCAAAGAGATCACAGTCCAGTCCCACAGGGATCACAGTCCAGTCCCACATGATCAAACTCCGGTCACACAGGGAGCACAGTCCAGTCCAACAGGGATCACAGGCCGTCCCACAGGGATCACAGTCCAGTCCCACAGGGATCACAGTCCAGTCCCACAGGGATCATAATCCAGTCCACAGGGATCACAGCCCAGTCCCACAGGGATCACAGTCCAGTGCCACAGGGATCACAGTCCAGTCCCACATGGATCACAGTCCAGTCCCTCAGGGATCACAGTCCAGTCCCACAGGGACAGAGTGCAATCCCTAAGGTATCACAGTCCAGTCCCACAAGGAACACATCCCAGTCCCACAGGGATCACAGTCCAGTCCGACAGCGATCACAGTCCAGTCCCACAGCGATCATAGTCCTGTCCCACAGGGATCACAGTCGAGTCCTGCAGGGACTACAGTCCAGTCCAACACGGATCACAGTCCAGTGCCACAGGAATCACGGTCCAGTCCCACAGGGATCACAGTCCAGTCCCACAGGGATCACAGTCCAATCCCACAGGGGTCAAAGTCTAGTACCACAGTGATCACAGTCCAGCCCCACAGGTGTCACAGTCAAGTACCACAGGGGTCACAGTCCAGTCGCATGTGCATCACAGTCCATTCACACAAGGATCACAGTCCAGTCCCGCTGAGATTACAGTCCAGTCCCACAGGGGTCACAGTCCAGTCCCACAGGGGTCACAGTCCAGTCGAATAGGGATCACAGTCCATTCCCACAAGGATCACAGTCCAGTCCCACATGGATCACAGTCCAGTCGCACATGGGTCAAACTCCGGTCTCACAGGGAGCACAGACCCGTCCAACAGGGATCACAGGCCGTCCCACAGGAATCACAGCCCAGTCCCACAGGGATCACAGTCCAATCCCATAGGGATTATAGTCCAGTCCCACAGGAATGAAAGTCCAGTGCCACAGGGATCACAGTCCAGTCCCACAGGGATCACAGTCCAGTCCACAGGGATCATAGTCCAGTCCCACAGGGATCATAGACCAGTGCCACAGGGATCACAGTCCAGTCCCACAGGGATCACAGTCCAGTCACTCAGGGATCACAGTCCAGTCCCACAGGGATCACATTGCAATCCCTCAGGTATCACAGTCCAGTCCCACAGGGAACACAGTCCAGTCCGACAGCGATCACAGTCCAGTCCCACAGCGATCACAGTCCACAGTCCAGTCCCACAGGGATCACTGTCCAGTGCCACAGGGATGACAGTCCAGTGCAGCGCCACAGGAATCACAGTCCAGTGCCACATGAATCACAGTCCAGTCCCACAGCAATCACAGTCTTGTCCCTCAGGGATCACAGTCCAGTCCCACAGGGATCACAGTCGAGTCCTACAGGGACTACAGTCCAGTCCAACACGGATCACAGTCCAGTGCCACAGGAATCACGGTCCAGTCCCACAGGGATCACAGTCCAGTCCCACAGGGATCACAGTCCAATCCCACAGGGGTCAAAGTCTAGTACCACAGTGATCACAGTCCAGCCCCACAGGTGTCACAGTCAAGTACCACAGGGGTCACAGTCCAGTCGCATATGGATCACAGTCCATTCCCACAAGGATCACAGTCCAGTCCCGCAGAGATTAGAGTCCAGTCCCACAGGGATTACAGCACGGTCCCACAGGGATCACAGTCCAGTCCCACAGGGGTCACAGTCCAGTTCCACAGGTGTCACAGTCCAGTCGAATAGGGATTACAGTCCATTCCCACAAGGATCACAGTCCAGTCCCACATGGATCACAGTCCAGTCCACAGGGATCGGAGGCGAGTCCCATAGGGGTCGCAGTTCGGTCTCACACGGGTCAAACTCCGGTACCACAGGGATTGCAGTTCAGTCCCACAGGGATCACAGTCCAGTCCCAAAGGGATCACAGTCCAGTCCCACATGGATCACAGTCCAGTCCCACATGATCAAACTCCGGTCACACAGGGAGCACAGCCCAGTCCAACAGGGATCACAGGCCGTCCCACAGGAATCACAGCCCAGTCCCACAGGGATCACAGTCCAATCCCATAGGGATTATTGTCCAGTCCCACAGGAATGAAAGTCCAGTGCCACAGGGATCACAGTCCAGTCCCACAGGGATCACAGTCCAGTCCACAGGGATCATAGTCCAGTCCCACAGGGATCATAGTCCAGTGCCACAGGGATCACAGTCCAGTCCCACAGGGATCACAGTCCAGTCACTCAGGGATCACAGTCCACTCCCACAGGGATCACATTGCAATCCCTCAGGTATCACAGTCCAGTCCCACAGGGAACACAGTCCAGTCCGACAGCGATCACAGTCCAATCCCACAGCGATCACAGTCCAGTCCCACAGGGATGACAGTCCAGTCCCACAGGGATCACAGGCCAGTCCCACAGGGATCACAGTGCTGTCCCACAGAGATCACAGTCCAGTTCCACAGGGATCACAGTGCGGTCCCATCGGGATCACAGTCCAATCCCACAGGGGTCAAAGTCCAGTACCACAGGGATCACAGTCCAGCCCCACAGGGGTCACAGTCAAGTCCCACAGGGGTCACAGTCTAGTCGCATATGGATCACAGTCCATTCCCACAAGGATCACAGTCCAGTCCCACAGGGATTACAGCACGGTACCACAGGGATCACAGTCCAGTCCCACAGGGGTCACAGTCCAGTCCCACAGGGGTCACAGTCCAGTCAACTAGGGATCACAGTCCATTCCCACAAAGATCACAGTCCAATCACACAGGGATCA
The DNA here is from genome assembly GCF_044704955.1 of Pristiophorus japonicus. Taxonomy (NCBI): domain Eukaryota; kingdom Metazoa; phylum Chordata; class Chondrichthyes; family Pristiophoridae; genus Pristiophorus; species Pristiophorus japonicus. Next base: position 88,416 of record NW_027254803.1, on the reverse strand, counting down.
CAGTCCAGTCCACAGGGATCGGAGGCGAGTCCCATAGGGGTCGCAGTTCGGTCCCACACGGGTCAAACTCTTGTACCACAGGGATTGCAGTTCAGTCCCACAGGACTCACAGTCGAGTCCCAAAGAGATCACAGTCCTGTCCCACAGGGATCACAGTCCAGTCCCACATGATCAAACTCCGGTCACACAGGGAGCACAGTTCAGTCCAACAGGGATCACAGGCCGTCCCACAGGGGTCACAGTCCAGTCAAATAGGGATCACAGTCCATTCCCACAAGGATCACAGTCCAGTCCCACAGGGATCACAGTCCAGTCCACAGGGATCGGAGGCGAGTCCCATAGTGGTCGCAGTTCGGTCCCACACGGGTCAAACTCTGGTACCACAGGGATTGCAGTTCAGTCCCACAGGGCTCACAGTCCAGTCCCAAAGAGATCACAGTCCAGTCCCACAGGGATCACAGTCCAGTCCCACATGATCAAACTCCGGTCACACAGGGAGCACAGCCCAGTCCCACAGGGATCACAGTCCAGTGCCACAGGGTTCACAGTCCAGTCCCACATGGATCACAGTCCAATCCCTCAGGGATCACAGTCCAGTCCCACAGGGATCAGAGTGCAATCCCTCAGGTATCACAGTCCAGTCCCACAGGGATCACATTGCAATCCCTCAGGTATCACAGTCCAGTCCCACAGGGAACACAGTCCAGTCCGACAGCGATCACAGTCCAGTCCCACAGCGATCACAGTCCACAGTCCAGTCCCACAGGGATCACTGTCCAGTGCCACAGGGATGACAGTCCAGTGCAGCGCCACAGGAATCACAGTCCAGTGCCACATGAATCACAGTCCAGTCCCACAGCAATCACAGTCTTGTCCCTCAGGGATCACAGTCCAGTCCCACAGGGATCACAGTCGAGTCCTACAGGGACTACAGTCCAGTCCAACACGGATCACAGTCCAGTGCCACAGGAATCACGGTCCAGTCCCACAGGGATCACAGTCCAGTCCCACAGGGATCACAGTCCAATCCCACAGGGGTCAAAGTCTAGTACCACAGTGATCACAGTCCAGCCCCACAGGTGTCACAGTCAAGTACCACAGGGGTCACAGTCCAGTCGCATATGGATCACAGTCCATTCCCACAAGGATCACAGTCCAGTCCCGCAGAGATTAGAGTCCAGTCCCACAGGGATTACAGCACGGTCCCACAGGGATCACAGTCCAGTCCCACAGGGGTCACAGTCCAGTTCCACAGGTGTCACAGTCCAGTCGAATAGGGATTACAGTCCATTCCCACAAGGATCACAGTCCAGTCCCACATGGATCACAGTCCAGTCCACAGGGATCGGAGGCGAGTCCCATAGGTGTCGCAGTTCGGTCTCACACGGGTCAAACTCCGGTACCACAGGGATTGCAGTTCAGTCCCACAGGGATCACAGTCCAGTCCCAAAGGGATCACAGTCCAGTCCCACATGGATCACAGTCCAGTCCCACATGATCAAACTCCGGTCACACAGGGAGCACAGCCCAGTCCAACAGGGATCACAGGCCGTCCCACAGGAATCACAGCCCAGTCCCACAGGGATCACAGTCCAATCCCATAGGGATTATTGTCCAGTCCCACAGGAATGAAAGTCCAGTGCCACAGGGATCACAGTCCAGTCCCACAGGGATCACAGTCCAGTCCACAGGGATCATAGTCCAGTCCCACAGGGATCATAGTCCAGTGCCACAGGGATCACAGTCCAGTCCCACAGGGATCACAGTCCAGTCACTCAGGGATCACAGTCCACTCCCACAGGGATCACATTGCAATCCCTCAGGTATCACAGTCCAGTCCCACAGGGAACACAGTCCAGTCCGACAGCGATCACAGTCCAATCCCACAGCGATCACAGTCCAGTCCCACAGGGATGACAGTCCAGTCCCACAGGGATCACAGGCCAGTCCCACAGGGATCACAGTGCTGTCCCACAGAGATCACAGTCCAGTTCCACAGGGATCACAGTGCGGTCCCATCGGGATCACAGTCCAATCCCACAGGGGTCAAAGTCCAGTACCACAGGGATCACAGTCCAGCCCCACAGGGGTCACAGTCAAGTCCCACAGGGGTCACAGTCTAGTCGCATATGGATCACAGTCCATTCCCACAAGGATCACAGTCCAGTCCCACAGGGATTACAGCACGGTACCACAGGGATCACAGTCCAGTCCCACAGGGGTCACAGTCCAGTCCCACAGGGGTCACAGTCCAGTCAACTAGGGATCACAGTCCATTCCCACAAAGATCACAGTCCAATCACACAGGGATCACAGTCCAGTCCACAGGGATCGGAGGCGAGTCCCATAGGGGTCGCAGTTCGGTCCCACACGGGTCAAACTCTTGTACCACAGGGATTGCAGTTCAGTCCCACAGGACTCACAGTCGAGTCCCAAAGAGATCACAGTCCTGTCCCACAGGGATCACAGTCCAGTCCCACATGATCAAACTCCGGTCACACAGGGAGCACAGTTCAGTCCAACAGGGATCACAGGCCGTCCCACAGGGGTCACAGTCCAGTCAAATAGGGATCACAGTCCATTCCCACAAGGATCACAGTCCAGTCCCACAGGGATCACAGTCCAGTCCACAGGGATCGGAGGCGAGTCCCATAGTGGTCGCAGTTCGGTCCCACACGGGTCAAACTCTGGTACCACAGGGATTGCAGTTCAGTCCCACAGGGCTCACAGTCCAGTCCCAAAGAGATCACAGTCCAGTCCCACAGGGATCACAGTCCAGTCCCACATGATCAAACTCCGGTCACACAGGGAGCACAGCCCAGTCCCACAGGGATCACAGTCCAGTGCCACAGGGTTCACAGTCCAGTCCCACATGGATCACAGTCCAATCCCTCAGGGATCACAGTCCAGTCCCACAGGGATCAGAGTGCAATCCCTCAGGTATCACAGTCCAGTCCCACAGGGATCACATTGCAATCCCTCAGGTATCACAGTCCAGTCCCACAGGGAACACAGTCCAGTCCGACAGCGATCACAGTCCAGTCCCACAGCGATCACAGTCCACAGTCCAGTCCCACAGGGATCACTGTCCAGTGCCACAGGGATGACAGTCCAGTGCAGCGCCACAGGAATCACAGTCCAGTGCCACATGAATCACAGTCCAGTCCCACAGCAATCACAGTCTTGTCCCTCAGGGATCACAGTCCAGTCCCACAGGGATCACAGTCGAGTCCTACAGGGACTACAGTCCAGTCCAACACGGATCACAGTCCAGTGCCACAGGAATCACGGTCCAGTCCCACAGGGATCACAGTCCAGTCCCACAGGGATCACAGTCCAATCCCACAGGGGTCAAAGTCTAGTACCACAGTGATCACAGTCCAGCCCCACAGGTGTCACAGTCAAGTACCACAGGGGTCACAGTCCAGTCGCATATGGATCACAGTCCATTCCCACAAGGATCACAGTCCAGTCCCGCAGAGATTAGAGTCCAGTCCCACAGGGATTACAGCACGGTCCCACAGGGATCACAGTCCAGTCCCACAGGGGTCACAGTCCAGTTCCACAGGTGTCACAGTCCAGTCGAATAGGGATTACAGTCCAATCCCTCAGGGATCACAGTCCAGTCCCACAGGGATCAGAGTGCAATCCCTCAGGTATCACAGTCCAGTCCCACAGGGAACACAGTCCAGTCCCACAGGGATCACAGTCCAGTCCGACAGCGATCACAGTCCAGTCCCACAGGGATCACAGTCCAGTGCAGCGCCACAGGAATCACTGTCATGTCCCACAGGGATCATAGTCCTGTCCCACAGGTATCACAGTCGAGTCCTTCAGGGACTACAGTCCAGTCCAACACGGATCACAGTCCAGTGCCACAGGAATCACGGTCCAGTCCCACAGGGATCACAGTCCAGTCCCACAGGGATCACAGTCCAATCCCACAGGGGTCAAAGTCTAGTACCACAGTGATCACAGTCCAGCCCCACAGGGGTCACAGTCAAGTACCACAGGGGTCACAGTCCAGTCGCATATGGATCACAGTCCATTCCCACAAGGATCACAGTCCAGTCCCGCAGAGATTACAGTCCAGTCCCACAGGGATTACAGCACGGTCCCACAGGGATCACAGTCCAGTCCCACAGGGGTCATAGTCCAGTCCCACAGGGGTCACAGTCCAGTCGAATAGGGATCACAGTCCATTCCCACAAGGATCACAGTCCAGTCCCACAGGGATCACAGTCCAGTCCACAGGGATCGGAGGCGAGTCCCATAGGGGTCGCAGTTCGGTCTCACACGGGTCAAACTCCGGTCACACAGGGATTGCAGTTCAGTCCAACAGGGATCACAGGCCGTCCCACAGGAATCACAGCCCAGTCCCACAGGGATCACAGTCCAGTCCCATAGGGATTATAGTCCAGTCCCACAGGAATGAAAGTCCAGTGCCACAGGGATCACAGTCCAGTCCCACAGGGATCACATTGCAATCCCTCAGATATCACAGTCCAGTCCCACAGGGAACACAGTCCAGTCCGACAGGGATCACATCCAGTCCCACAGCGATCACAGTCCAGTCCCACAGGGATCACTGTTCAGGGCCACAGGGATCACAGTCCAGTGCAGCGCCACAGGAATCACTGTCCAGTGCCACAGTAATCACAGTCCAGTCCCACAGCAATCACAGTCCTGTCCCTCAGGGATCACAGTCCAGTCCCATATGGATCACAGTTCAGTCCCACATGGATCACAGTTCAGTAGCACAGAGATCACAGTCCAGTGCCACAGTGATCACAGTCCAGTCCAACAAAGATCACAGTCCAGTCCCACGGAGATCACAGTCCAGTCCCAACGGGTCACAGTCCTGTCTCACAGGGCCCAAAGACCAGTCCCACAGGGGTCACAGTCCTGTCATAGAAACATGGCATGGAAACATAGAAACTAGGTGCAGGAGTAGGCCATTCGGCCCTTATATCCTGCACCACCATTCAATGAGTTCATGGCTGAACATGCAACTTCAGTACCCCATTCCTCCTTTCTCGCCATACCCCTTGATCCCCCTAGTAGTAAGGACTACATCTAACTCATTTTTGAATATATTTCGTGAATTGGCCTCAACAACATTCTGTGGTAGAGAATTACACAGGTTCACCACTCTCTGGGTGAAAATGTTTCTCCGCACCTCGGTCCGAAATGGCTTACCCCTTGTCATTAGACTGTGACCCCTGGTTCTGGACTTCCCCAACATCGGGAACATTCTTCCTGCATCTAAGCTGTTTAAACTCATCAGAATTTTAAACGTTTCTATGAGATCCCCTATCATTCTTCTGAACTCCAATGAATACAAGCCCAGTTGATCCAGTCATTCTTGATATGTCAGTCCCGCCATACCGGGAATCAGTCTGGTGAGCCTCCGCTGCATTCCCTCAACACAAGAATATCCTTCCTCAACTTAGGAGACCAAAACTGTACACAGTACTCCAGGTGTGGCCTCACCAAGGCCCTGTACAACTGCAGTAACACCTCCCTGCCCCTGTATTCAAATCCCCTCGCTCAGAAGGCCAACATGACATTTGCTTTCTTAACCGACTGCTGTACCTGCATGCCAATCTTCAGTGACTGATGTACCATGACACCCAGATCTCGTTGCACCTCCCCTTTTCCTAATCTGTCACTATTCAGATAATAATCTGTCTCTCTGTTTTTACCACCAATGTTGATAAACTCACATTTGACCACATTATACTTCATCTGCCATGGATTTGCCCACTCACCTAACCTATCCTAGTCACTCTGCAGGCTCATAGAATCCTCCTCGCAGCTCCCACTGCCATCCAACTTAGTGTCATCCGCAAATTTGGTGATATTACATTTAATCCCCTCGTCTAAATCATTAATGTACAATTCTAAATAGCTGGGGCCCCAGCACAGAACCTTGCGGTACCCCACTAGTCACTGCCTGCCATTCTGACATGGCCTGCCACTCCTACTCTTTGCTTCCTGTCTCACAACCAGTTGTCAATCCACGTCAGCACACTACCTCCAATCCCATGTGTTTTAACTTTGCACATTAATGTTTTGTGTGGGACCTTGTCGAAAGTCTTCTGTAAGTCCAAATACACCACATCAACTGGTTCTCCCTTGTCCACTCTATTGGAAACATCCTCAAAAAATTCCAGCAGATTTGTCAAGCATGATTTCCCTTTCACAAATCCATGCTGACTTCGACCTATCATTTCACCTCTTTCGAAATGCGCTGCTAAGGCATCCTTAATAATTGATTCCATCATTTTACTCCCTACCAATGTCAGGCTAACCGGTCTATAATTCCCTGTTTTCTCTCTCCCTCCTTTTTTAAAAAGTGGGGTTACATTGGCTACCCTCCACTCCATAGGAACTGATCCAGAATTTATGGAATGTTGGAAAATGACTGTCAATGCACCGGCTATTTCCATGGCCAACTCATTCGGTACTCTGGGATGCTGTCCATCAGACCCTGGGGATTTATCGGCTTTCAATCCCATCAATTCCCCAACACAATTTCCCGACTAATAAGGATTTACATCAGTTCCTCCTTCTCACTAGATCCTCTAACCCCTTTTATAACCGTAAGGTTGTTTGTGTCCTCCTTATTGAATACCGAACCAAAGTACTTGTTCAATTGCTCTGCCATTTCTTTGTTCCCTGTTATGACTTCCACTGATTCTGACTACAGGGGGCGTACATTTGCCTTTACTGACCTTTTTCTCTTTGCATATCGATTGAAGCGTTTGCAGTCCGTCTTAATGTTCCCTGTACACTTCCTCTCGTACTCTATTTTTCCCTGCCGTAATCAAATCCTTTGTCCTCCTCTGCTGAGTTCTAAATTTCTCCCAGTCCCCGGGTTCATTGATATTTTGGTCAATTTGTATGCCACTTCCTTGGCTTTAATACTATCTCTAATTTCCCTTGATAGCCCCGGTTGAGCCACCTTCCTTTTTTATTTTTATGCCAGACAGGGATGTACAATGGTTGTAGGTCATCCATGCGGTCTGTAAATGTCTGCCATTGCCCATCCACTGTCAACCCCTTAAGTATCATTCGCCAATATATCCTAGCCAATTTAAGCCTCATACCTTCAAAGTTACCCTTCTTTAACTTCTGGACCATGGTCTCTGAATTAACGATTTCATTCTCCATCCTAATTTAGAATTCCACCATATTATGGTCACTCTTCCCCAAGGGGCCTCGCAGAATGAGATTGCTAATTAATCCTCTCTCATTACACAACAACCATTCTAAGATGGCCTCCCCGCTAGTTGGTTCCTCGACATATTGGCCCAGAAAATCATCCCTTATGCACTCCAGGAAATCCTCCTCCACCGTATTGCTTCCAGTTTGGTTCGCCCAATCTCTATGCATGTTAAATTCACCCATGTTAACTGCTGCACCTTTATTGTATGCAACCCTAATTTTTTGTTTGATGCCCTCCCAAACATCACTACTGCAGTTTGGAGGTCTGTACACAACTGCCGCTAACGTTTCTCGCCATATCCCTTGATCCCTCAGTCATAACATAAGAACATAGAACATAAGAATTCGGAACAGGAGTAGGCCATCTAGCCCCTCGAGCTTGCTCCGCCATTCAACAAGATCATGGCTGATTTGGCCTTGGACTCAGCTCCACTTACCCGCCCGCTCGCCATAACCCTTAATTCCCTTATTGGTTAAAAATCTATCGAACTTTGATTTGAATACATTCAATGAGCTAGCCTCAACTGCTTGCTTGGGCAGAGAATTCCTTCTCAACTAGGTTTTAAGTTGGCTCCCCCGTATTTTGAGGCTGTGCCCCCTAGTTCTTGTCTCCCCAACCAGTGGAAACAACCTCTCTGCCTCTATCTTGACTATCCCTTTCATTATTTTAAATGTTTCTATAAGACCAACCCTCATCCTTCTGAACTCCAACAAATAAAGACCCAGTCTACACAATCTATCATCATAACGTAACCCCCTCATCTCCGGAATCAGCCTAGTGAATGGTCTCTGTACCCCCTGCAAAGCTCGTCTCTCCTTTCTTAAGTAAGTTGACCAAAACTGCACACAGTACTCCAGGTGCGGCCGCACCAATACCCTGCACAGTTGCAGCAAGTCCTCCCTGCTTTTGTACTCCATCCCTCTCACAATAAGTCCAACATTCCATTCGCCTTCCTGATTACCTGCTGCACCTGCAAACTAACTTGTTGGGATTCATGCACAAGGACCCCCATGTCCCTCTGCACCACGGCATGTTGTAATTTCTCCCCATTAAAATAATATTCCCTTTTACTGTTTTTATTCCAAGGTGGATGACCTCACATTTTGCGACATTGTATTCCATCTGCCAAACCCTAGCCCATTCGCTTAACCTATCTCAATCTCTTCGCAGCCGCTCTGTGTCCTCCACACAACCTGCTTTCCACTAATCTTTGTGTCATCTGCAAATTTTGTTACACTACACTCTGTCACCTCTTCCAGGTCATCTATGTACATTGTAAACAGTTGTGGTCTCAGCACCGATCCCTGTGGCACACCACTAACCATCGATTTCCAACCCAAAAATGACACATTTATCCAGACTCTCTGCTTTCTGTGAGCCAGCCAATTCTCGATCCAAGCTAATACATTTCCTGTGACTCTGCGTACCTTTATCATCTGCAGTAAACTTTTGTGTGGCATCTTATCGAATGCCTTTTGGAAATCTAAATATACCACATCCATCGGTACACCTCTATCCACCATGCTCGTTATATCCTCAAAGAATTCCAGTAATTAGTTAAACATGATTTCCCCTTCATTAATTCAAGTTGCGTCTGCTTGATTGCACTATTCCTATCGAGATGACCCGCGATTCCTTCCTTAATGATAGCTTCAAGCATTTTCCCCACTGTAGATGTGAAACTAACCGGCCAATAGTTTGTGCCTTTTGTCTACCCCCTTTTTTAAACAGAGGCGTTACATTAGCTGCTTTCCAATCCGATGATACCTCCCCAGAATCCAGAGACTTTTGGTAGATTATAACGAATGCATCTGCTTTAACATCCGCCATTTCTTTTAATACCCTGGGATGCATTTCATCAGGACCCGGGGACTTGTCTACCTTGAGTCGCATTAGCCTGTCCAGTATTACCCACTTGTGAAAGTGATTAACTCAAGGTCCTCCCTTCCCACATTACCGTGACCAGCAATTTTGGGCATGGTTTTTGAGTCTTCCTCTGTGAAGACCGAAGCAAATTCATTGTTTAAGGTCTCAGACAATTACCACATTTCCCATTATTAAATCCACCTTCTCATCTTCTAAGGGACCAATATTTACTTTAGTCACTCTTTTCCATTTTATATATCGGTAAAAGCTTTTACTATCTGTTTTTATGTTTTGCGCAAGTTTACTTTCGTAAACTATCTTTCCTTTCTTTATTGCTTTCTTAGTCATTCTTTGCTGTCCTTTTAAAATGTTCCCAATCTTCTAGTTTCCCACTAACTTTGGCCACCTTATAGGCATTGCTTTTTAATTTGATACTCTCCTTTACTTCCTTGGTTACTGACGGCTGGTTATCCCTTCTCTTACCGCCCTTCTTTTTCACATGATTATTTTTTTGTTGAGCACGATGAAAGAGCTCCTTAAAATTCCTCCACTGTTCCTCAATTGTGCCACAGTTTAATCTGTGTTCCCAGTCTAGCCAACTCTGCCCACATCCCACTATAGTCCCCTTTGTTTAAGCATAGTACGCTCGTTTGAGACACTCCTTCCTCACTCTCTGGGCATGAGTTTCTTTAAAAAACTGTATTCTGAGCATTGATGTCATAAAAATATAGGCGGGCGGTTAAATTAACTCTCGGCGTTAACGTGATGCCTCAACTAATGCTGGCAGTAAATGGGCGATAAATGGCCGTTAGGTTCCATTTTATGGGTAAATAGGAGATAAACAGGCATTATAGCATCAGAGCGTTTAAATGGGTGGTAAGTGGTCGGTAACGGGCAGAAACTAATTGAAAGTCTTGCCCTAAATCATTGATCTATAAAACAAAACCCAAGGGACCTAGTACTGAACGCAGCCGAACCCCACTGGAAACAGTCTTGCAGTCACAAACACCCATCAACCATTACCCGTTGCTTCCTGCCACTGGGACAGTTATGGATCCAACTTGACACTTTCCCTTGGATCCCAAGGTTTCTATTTTTATTCCATGTGGGAGTTTGTTGCAAGTAATGGATAAAATCCATGCAGACTACATCAAACGCACTGCCCTCATAGATTCTCCTTGTTACCTCCTTAAAAAATGCAATCAAATTAGTTAGGCATGACTGTCCCTTAACAAATCCATGCTGACTGTCCTTGATTAATCCGTGCCTTTACACATGATGATTAATACTGTACCTCAGACTTTTTTCCAATCATTTTCCCACGGTTTGTGTTAGGCTCACACAGCTTTAATTACTCGGTGAATCCCTTTCTCCATTTTAACCAATGGTGCAACTTTAGCAATCCACCAGTCTTCCGGCACCACACCTTTACCGAGCGCGGATTGGAAATTGATGGTCAGAGCCGACACTATTTCCTCCATTGATTATCTTAACAGCCTGGGATACATTTCTTCTGAGCCTCGTGAAGTATCTTCTTTCATATATGATAAACTCCTTAACATTTCCTTTCTCACTACGTTCATCAAATCTAATATTTCACACACCATCCTCTTAACTGATATGACTGCATCGTGTCCCTTGTGAAGACACGTACAAATTATTAATTGAGGAACATTCCCACGTCTTCCAAATCCATACACATGTACTTTTTTGGTCTCTAATAGATCATACACTTTCTTTAGCTAGGCTTTTGCCCTTTATGTATTTCTAAAACATGTTTGTGTTATCTTTGATTGCACTTGCCAACGTTTATTCATGCTTTCTCAATGTACTTTTTAATTCCACGTTCTGCACTCCGCTTGGCTTTCTGCAGTATTTAGATTTCTGTATCTACCTTAAGCTTCCTTTTTTGCATTATCTTATTAATTGACATACAGGAGGCTCCAGATGTTGAGTCCCACGCTTTTTCATTATAGGAAGATATTTGCTCTGAACCCTCACTATTTCCTCATTGAATGCCTTACACTACTCCGACACTGATTTATCTTCAGTGGTTTCAAGTACACGTTCCATAAATCACATCCCACCTCAGTAAAATTGGCCTTCCCCAATTGAAAAATGTATCTCCTAGTCTATTTTTCTCCTTTTATATAACTACTATAAATCTTACTGAATTATGATCAATACCACCAAAATACTCTCACTCACCCACCGAACTTCATTCACTAAAACTAAGTTCAGAACTTCTCCCTGTCTTGTTTGTCTTGCTAAGTACTGGCTAAAAATGCTCACCTCAATATATTTTATGAATACTACGCCCTTTATATATTCACAATAATTCTATGCCTATTAAAACCCCGGATTTGGAGGTTGGTGGCAAAGAAAATCCTTCACACCTGGCCAGAATTATGCTCCGCACAAGAATCTAGCAACCTCTGTGTCGAGAATTTCGAGTCCTCCGACGTGTAATACAAATCAGCGAAAATAAGTGGGGAACCCTAGATTTTTTTATTCATTCCGGGACGTGGTCATCGCAGGCAAAGCCAGCATTTATAGCCCATCGCGTAATTACCCTTGTGAAGGTGGTGGTGAAGCGTCTTCTTGAACTGTTGCTGTCCTTGTGATAAAAGTACTATTGGGGAGTGAGTTCCGTAATTTTGACTCTGCGACGATGGAGGAACGGCAAAATATTACCATGTCAGGTTGCTGTGTAGCTTGGAGGGGGACTTCCGATTTGATGATGTTCCAATGCGCCTGCTGCCCTTGTCCTTCTAACTGGGAGATGTTGCGGGTTTGCGAGGTGCTTTCAAAGAAGCCTCGGCGAGTTGCTGCAGTGCATCTTGCAGATGGCACACATTGCAGTCACGGTGCACTGGTTTTGGAGGGAATGAATCTTTAGGTGGTGGATGCTTTGCCAATCAAACGGGCTGCTTTTTCCTGAATGGTTTCGAGCTTTTTGAGTGTTGTTCAAGCTGCACTCATCCAGGGCAAGTGGAGAGTATTCCATCACACACCTGTCATGTGCCTTGTAGATGGTAGAAAATCTGATTGAGGAAGTGTGAAACTCGCCAAGAATACCCAGCCTCCTACGTGCTGTTGTTGCCACATTATTTATGTAGCTGGCCAAGTTAAGTTTCTCCTCAATAGTGACCCCCAGGATTTGATAGTCGGGGAATCCGCGATGGTAATGCTGTTGAATATCAAGGGAAGGTGGTTAGACTCTCGATTGTTGGTGGTTGACATTGCCTGCCACTTTTGTGTTGCGAAAGGCCAGTCTGGCAGCTATGACCTTCAAGACTCGTCCAGCACGGTCAATAATGGTGCTACTGAGCCACTCTTGGTGATGGTTATTGAAGTACAGTACCCAGATTACATTCTGTGCCCATTGTATGCTCAGTGCTTCTTCCAAGTGGTGTTCAACATGAAGAAGAATTGATTCATCAGCTGAGGGAGGGCGCTAATTGGTAATCAGCAGAAGGTTTTCTTGCCATTATTTGACCTGATGTAGTTGATTTTGTATCTATGGATATTGCGAATGTATTTGACAAAGTGACACACCAGAGGTCCTTAAGAAGATGGAAGCCCAGGGAATTAAATGGAAAGTGACGGTATGCATGCAAAATTAGCTCACTAACACCATCAATGTAGGGTGGTGCGTTGTTGCTTTTCAGACTGTGAGGTGGTTTACGTCGTGTTCCTCAGGTGCCAATTTTGGATCCATTATTTTTAATTTTTTATAAACGACCTCGAATCGGCTGTAGGGAGTGGAATTGTAAACGTTACTGATAATACAAAACTTGGCATAGTAATTGGTAGTGATGTTGATAGTTATAGGATGATTGAGATAGGATGTTGAAATGGGCAGAAGCATGGCAGATGGACTTCAACTTGGAATACCTCTTGGGAACACGAATCTGGAAATATATAAAACTATAATTGGCACGACTTAGAACATTCTAGATGAGCAACGAGACCTTGGTGTCCATATCCACAAATCCTTAAAGGTGGCAGAGAAAGTTGAGAAATTGGTTAAAATGGATATCGGTGACTTGGGTTTGTAAATAAATGAATAGAATATAAAGGCAAACAGATCATGTTTCCAAGTATATATCCAATATCCTTTTGAAAGTTACTATTGTATCTGCTTCCTTACATTTTCAGGTGTTGTGTTCCAGATCAGCACAAGGCGATGCATAAAAGCAATCCTCCTCATGTTCTTTCTGGATTTTGAGGAAATGTTGCCTGCTGTAGCGTCTTGCTACCGACCCTCCTTCCAGTGGAAGCAGTTTCTCCCGATCTAATCTACAAAAACCTTCATGATAGTGACCGTCTTTGTCAAATCACGGCTTAAACTTATCTGCCGAGGGAGAACATTCCCAGTTCCTCTAATCTCTTCACATTAATGTCGTGCCTGGCAACAATTAAGGGTTTAAGAATCCCCTTTAATTTGTGTTCCTTTTACTCTGTCCTGGAAGTGGGATCATAACTACAACATACTCCTGGGAGTGAGTTGTTTGCAGTGGTGCTGTGGAACAGTTTGTATATGCAGATGGGTTCTCAGGAATTGTGCCTTAAATCCCGGAAGTCTATAGAAATTGTAAATCTTTATTCAGCTAACAATGATTGCATCACCATTTACAGTGATGGGGCGCTTGGACATTTATCGGACAGGCTCCTGGATTTATACCAACATTGGTGGGAAGCCCTCAGGGATGTTTCAATATTTAGAGCAGGCACATGTTCATATCTGACATTGTACAGGGTCAATGGTTGTACATTTCTGGGAATGATTCATCGGCATGACTACACTTTCGTTGTAGTCTCTAGGAGGGTGTCAGCATTTTAAGGGCTGTGGAAATAGGGCAATGTTCGCCATCGGTCATCAGAAACGATATAAATATATTACCGGGGGTTTAACCACATAATCTGGTTTCACTGGCTAAACTTAAAGTGCATACTGAGAATTAGAGAGAAATGTTCTGAAATAACCGAAGCACATTATAAAAGAATTAATCACAATCCTGAAGCAAACCTGTTCTCGATCACCCAGTGCTGTCGAACTGAAAATTTCACATCGTATTTTCTTCCCTGGACTTTGGGGAGATTCACTTTCCATCAGTGCAATATCTGACTAAATGTAAATGTGATATTGCAACATTTATTCTAAAAAGAGATGAAGTGAATCTGTTTGTTTAGTCGCTGTAACTAATATCATTCTCCTTACACCCTAATTATATCAGTGGAGATTTATCCTGCCTTACACAAGGGCATTCACTCAATGTGTTAATCCAAATTGTCTCTCGGAGTTTGGTCTGCAGAACAAACCGAAGCAGCGTTCTGCAGATGTAGAACGAATGGATCGGAGTCAGTCAGTTGAATATAAGATGTGGAGGATAATTAAACGTACACAGATAATTTATTTTCCAGCCCTCGCTTTTACTGGTGCTCCTGGTAGTCTCCGGTTCCAGATACTAATTATGTAACCATTTTAATTGCAATCCGGATTTTAACGTTAAAATCCCAGTTTCTGTCGATGTTCCTTGCAAATGACCATATTTCTTTTCATTATGTAAATATATTTAACTGTAAACATTGTGCTCATTACACAAGTCTCCATATACAACAATTCATTGTATTCAGTTTATTCCTCTTGTTATGAGAATGGAAGCATATTGTTCCCACGACATTGCCACTGGATGATTTACTTAATCAATAGTTTATCGTCTGCTGTCTACTCTGAGTCCTGGAAGCAGATTTGAATCGTTATCATCTTGGCGTTAAACAACAACTGATAAGGCCAGTGGAACCAAAAGGGAGTGGAGAATGATTTCCAGAACATAGAAACATAGAAAATAGGTGCATTGTCGGACATTCGTCCCTTCTAGCCTGCACCACCATTCAATGAGTTCATGGCTGAACATGCAACTTCAGTACCCCATTCCTGCTTTCTGGCCACACTCTTGATCCTCCGAGAAGTAAGGACTACATCTAACTCGTTTTTGAATATTTTTCGTGAATTGACCTCAACTATTTTCTGTGGTAGAGAATTCCACAGGTTCACCAATCTCTGGTTGAAGAAGTTTCTCCTCATCTCGGTCCTAAATGGCTCACCCCTTATCCTTAGACTGTGACCCCTGGTTCTGGACTTCCCCAACATTGGGAACATTCTTCCTGCATCTAACCTGTCTAAACCCGTCAGAATTTTAAACGTTTCTGTGAGATCCCCTCTCATTTCTCTGAACTCCAGTGAATACAAGCCCAGTTGATCCAATCTTTCTTGATATGTCAGTCCCGCCATCCCGGGCATCAGTCTGGTGAACCTTCCCTGCACTCCCTCAATAGCAAGAATGTCTTTCCTCAAGTTAGGAGACCACAACTGTACACAATACTCCAGGTGTGGCCTCACCAAGGCCCTGTGTAACTGTAGTAACACCTCCCTGCCCTTTACTCAAATCCCCTCGCTATGAAGGCCAACAAGCCATTTGCTTTCTTAACCGCCTGCTGTACCTGCATGCCAACCTTCAATGACTGATGTACCATGACACCCAGGTCTCGTTACACCTCCGATTTTCCTCATCTGTCACCATTCAGATAATAGTCCGTCTCTGTTTTTAACCAGTTATATTCCTTGCATTGAATTTAAAGGAAGATGAATGGGAAGGGTTCTATTATAGCTGAGCAATCTGTTCGCCTTCCGATTATCACAATGGAGGTACCTCACTTGCCACAGGTGATTTCATAATATTCTCATTTGGTGCTTTTTGTTGGTGTTATATCACACCCCAGATGTTTCTTGCCCAGATAGACAACATTCAGCCTTACTCTGTCTAAGCTATTTGCTGGAGTTTGACCGCACAAACAGACCACTCACTCCTCATGGTCCGGTGTCCTCCTCTGCACCTTGAGCTGAAATCTTTAGGTAGAAGTATATCCTCTGAGAGTGATTATTGCTCTCTCCTGTTCCGACCCATCTCATGGCTGATGTTTATTTTCAAATGTCTAATTGATGGTTTTAATTCACTCATGATCTCTGCCATTTCCATCTAATTTCAGATAAAAATTGAACCACAACCTCCAACGGCAACAAGGCGAATTCTGGTCGCACAAATTTTACAGGCTGGCCGGTTTGCTTCTCATTGAATTCAATGTTGCGTGCAATTGGACGGGGAGTAAATCCGGTGTCAGACTTGAACCCGCACCATTCCCGCTGTCCGGCTAAGTAAAAATCGGAATTTAAACAGTACCTTGCTTGGTTTCGGTTCCAAGGCCCACTGTGAAATTACCATTCTTCCAGTTTGAGGCGAGGAACCCGCTGTAACAGATCCATCTGCCACGGCACGTAACCTGGCTGACCAAACATTGACGTCCTCTAACATTCAAACATTTTGCAGCAGAATGCTTTTCACACCGATAAGCATCAGCCCCCAAATGATTATCCCAATATTTCCCAGCATCTCTGATCAGGACCAGGACACAGGAGATTAGCCGCAACATATCCCCGTGAAACTGATCACCAGCAGGTACCAGGAGATTGCCCCAATAAATCCCAGCATCACTGATCAGGAGCAGGACCCAGGTGATTACCCAATACATCCCAGCATCACTGATCAGGAGCAGGACCCAGGGGATTACCCCAGTATATCTCAGCATCACTGATCAGGGGCAGGACCCAGGTGATTACCCCAGTATATCCCAGCATCACTGATCAGGAGCATGGGCCAGGGACTTGTTCCAATATATACCAGCATCACTGATCAGGAGCATGGGCCAGGGCCTTGTTCCAATATATAACAGCATCACTGATCAGGAGCAGGACCCAGGGTATTTTCTCCAATATATACCAACAACACTGATCAGAAGCAGGATCCAGGGAATTGCCCCAATATATACCAGCATCACTGATCAGGAGCGGGATCCAGGAAATTGCCCCAATATATCCCAGCATCACTGACCAGGGGCAGGACCCAGGGGATTGCCCCAATATATCTCAGCACCACTCATCAGGGGAACAACCCATGCGATTGCCCCAATATATCCCAGCATCACTGATCAGGGGCACGATCCAGGCGATTACTCCAATGTATCCCAATATCACTGATCAGGAGCAGGACCCAGGGAAATATCCCAATATATAACAGCATCGCTGATCAGGAGCAGAACCCAGGGGATTGCCACAATATAGAGCAAATTCACTGATCAAGAGCAGGATCAAGGGGATTACCCCAATATGTACCAGTATCACTGATCAGGAGCAGGACCCAGGGGATTATCCCAATATATCACTGTTTCATTGTATTGGGGCAGGACGCAGGGGATTATCCCAATATATCCCAGCATCACTGATCAGGAGCAGGACACAGGTGATTACCCCAGTATATCCCAGCATCACTGATCAGGAGCAGGACACAGCGGATAGCCCCAATATATACCAGCATCACTGATCAGGAGCAGGACCCAGGTTATTTTCTCCAATATATACCAACAACACTGATCAGAAGCAGGATCCAGGGGATTGCCCCAATATATCCCAGCATGACTGATCAGGGGCAGGACACAAGGGATTGCCCCAATATATACAAGGATAACTGATCAGGAGCAGGACCAAGGGGATTGCCACAATATATACCAGCTTCACTGATCAGGAGAATGGCCCAGGGGATTGCCCCAATATAACCCAGCATCATTGATCAGGGTCAACACACAGGGGATTGCCCCAATATATGCCAGCATCACTGATCAGAAGCAGGATCCAGGGAATTGCCCCAATATATACCAGCATCACTGATCAGGAGCGGGATCCAGGGGATTGCCCCAATATATCCCAGCATCACTGACCAGGGGCAGGACCCAGGGGATTGCCCCAATATATCTCAGCACCACTGATCAGGGGAACAACCCAGGCGATTGCCCCAATATATCCCAGCATCACTGATCAGGAACAGGACCCAGGGGATTGCCCCAATATATTCCAGCTTTACTGACCAGGGGCAGGACCCAGGGGATTAGCATAATAAATACCAGCATCACTGATCAGGGGCAGGACCCAGGGATTTGCCCCAATATATCCCAGCTTCACTGATCACGGGAACGATCCAGGCGATTACTCCAATCTATCCCAATATCACTGATCAGGAGCAGGACCGAGGGAAATATCCCAATATATCCCAGCATCGCTGATCAGGAGCAGAACCCAGGGGATTGCCACAATATAGAGCAAATTCACTGATCAAGAGCAGGATCAAGCTTATTACCCCAATATGTACCAGTATCACTGATCAGGAGCAGGACCCAGGGGATTATCCCAATATATCACTGTTTCATTGATTTGGGGCAGGACGCAGGGGATTATCCCAATATATCACTGTTTTATTGATTTGGGGCAGGACGCAGGGGATTATCCCAATATATCCCAGCATCACTGATCAGGAGCAGGACACAGGTGATTACCCCAGTATATCCCAGCATCACTGATCAGGAGCAGGACACAGCGGATAGCCCCAATATATACCAGCATCACTGATCAGGAGCATGGGCCAGGGCCTTGTTCCAATATATAACAGCATCACTGATCAGGAGCAGGACCCAGGGTATTTTCTCCAATATATACCAACAACACTGATCAGAAGCAGGACCCAGGGGATTGCCCCAATATATCCCAGCATCACTGATCAGGGGCAGGACACAAGGGATTGCCCCAATATATACAAGGATCACTGATCAGGAGCAGGACCAAGGGGATTGCCCCAATATATACCAGCATCACTGATCAGGAGAATGGCCCAGGGGATTGCCACAATATAACCCAGCATCATTGATCAAGGGCAACACGCAGGGGATTGCCCCAATATATACCAGCATCACTGATCAGCAGCAGGATCCAGGGAATTGCCCCAATATATACCAGCATCACTGATCAGGAGCGGGATCCAGGGGATTGCCCCAATGTTTCCCAGCATCACTGACCAGGGGCAAGACCCAGGGGATTGCTCCAATATATCTCAGCACCGCTGATCAGGGGAACAACCCAGGCGATTGCCCCAATATATCCCAGCATCACTGATCAGGAACAGGACTCAGGGGATTGCCCCAATATATCTCAGCATCACTGATCAGGGGAAGGACACAGGCGATTGCCCCAATATATCCCAGCATCACTGATCAGGAACAGGACCCAGGGGATTGCCCCAATATATACCAGCATCACTGATCAGGGGCAGGACCCAGGGATTTGCCCTAATATATCCCAGCTTCACTGATCAATGGGAACGATCCAGCCGATTATTCCAATGTATCCCAATATCACTGATCAGGAGCAGGACCCAGGGAAATATCCCAATATATACCAGCATTACTGATCAGGAGCAGAACCCAGGGGATTGCCACAATATAGAGCAAATTCACTGATCAGGAGCAGGACCCAGGGGATTATCCCAATATATCGCTGCATCATTGATTTGGGGCAGGATGCAGGGGATTATCCCAATATATCCCAGCATCACTGATCAGGAGCAGGACCCAGGGGAATGCCCCAATAAATCCCAGCATCAATGATCAGGAGCAGGACCCATAGGATTGCCCCAGTATATACTAGCATAATGATCAGGGCCAGGCTCCAGGGGATTACGCCAATATATCCCAGCATCACTGATCAGGAGCAGGATTCAGGGAATTACCCCAATATATCCAGCATTACTGATCAGGGGCTGGACCCAGGGGATTACCGCAATAGATCCCAGCATTACTGATCATGGGCTGGACTCAGGGGATTGCCCCAATATATCCCAGCATCACTGATCAGGGGCAGGACACAAGGGATTGCCCCAATATATACAAGGATCACTGATCAGGAGCAGGACCAAGGGGATTGCCCCAATATATACCAGCATCACTGATCAGGGGCAGGACCCAGGGGATTGCCCCAATATATCTCAGCACCACTGATCAGGGGAACAACCCAGGCGATTGCCCCAATATATCCCAGCATCACTGATCAGGAACAGGACCCAGGGGATTGCCCCAATATATCTCAGCACCACTGATCAGGGGAAGGACACAGGCGATTGCCCCAATATATCCCAGCATCACTGATCAGGGGAAGGACACAGGCGATTGCCCCAATATATCCCAGCATCACTGATCAGGAACAGGACCCAGGGGATTGCCCCAATATATCCCAGCTTCACTGATCAGGGGCACGATCCAGGCGATTACTCCAAGGTTTCCCAATATCACTGATCAGGAGCAGGACCCAGGGAAATATCCCAATATATCCCAGCATCACTGATCAGGAGCAGAACCCAGGGGATTGCCACAATATAGAGCAAATTCACTGATCAGGAGCAGGACCAAGGGGATTACCCCAATATGTACCAGCATTACTGATCAGGAGCAGGACCCAGGGGATTATCCCAATATATCGCTGCATCACTGATCAGGAGCAGGACACAGGGGCTTGCCCCAATAAATCCCAGCATCAATGATCAGGAGCAGGACCCAGGGATTGCCCCAGTATATACCAGCATCATTATCAGGGGCAGGACCCAGGGGATTACTCCAATATATACCAGCATCACTGATCAGGAGCAGGACCCAGGGATTGCCCCAGTATATACCAGCATCATTATCAGGAACAGGACCCAGGGGATTACCCCAATATATCCCAGCTTCAATGATCAGGAGCAGGACCCAGGGGATTGCCCCAGTATATAACAGCATCATGATCAGGGCCAGGGTCCAGGGGATTACTCCAATATATCCCAGCATCACTGATCAGGAGCAGGACTAAGGGAATTATCCCAATATATCCAGCATAACTGATCAGGAGCAGGACTCAGGGGATTACTCCAATATATCCCAGCATCACTGATCAGGAGCAGGACTCATGGAATTACCCCAATATATCCAGCATTACTGATCAGGGGCTGGACCCAGGGGGATTTCCCCAATAGATCCAGTATTACTGATCATGGGCTGGACCCAGGGGATTACCCCAATATATCCAGCATCACTGATCAGGAACAGGACCCGGGGTATTGCCCCAATATATCCAGCATCACTGATAAGGGTCATGACCCAAGGATTACCCCAATATATCCCAGCATCACTGATCGGGAGAGGGACCCAGAGGGTTGCCCCAATATATACCAGCATCACTGATCAGGAGAATGGCCAGGGGATTGCCCCAATATAACCCAGCATCATTGATCAGGGGCAACACACAGGGGATTGCCCCAATATATACCAGCATCACTGATCAGAAGCAGGATCCAGGGAATTGCCCCAATATATACCAGCATCACTGATCAGGAGCAGGACCCAGGCGATTGCCCCAATATATCCCAGCATCACTGATCAGGAGCAGGACTCAGGGAATTACCCCAATATATCCAGCATTACTGATCAGGGGCTGGACCCAGGGGATTACCGCAATAGATCCCAGCATTACTGATCATGGGCTGGACTCAGGGGATTGCCCCAATATATCCCAGCATCACTGATCAGGGGCAGGACACAAGGGATTGCCCCAATATATACAAGGATCACTGATCAGGAGCAGGACCAAGGGGATTGCCCCAATATATACCAGCATCACTGATCAGGAGAATGGCCCAGGGGATTGCCCCAATATAACCCAGCATCATTGATCAGGGGCAACACACAGGGGATTGCCCCAATATATACCAGCATCACTGATCAGAAGCAGGATCCAGGGAATTGCCCCAATATATACCAGCATCACTGATCAGGAGCGGGATCCAGGGGATTGCCCCAATATATCCCAGCATCACTGACCAGGGGCAGGACCCAGGGGATTGCCCCAATATATCTCAGCACCACTGATCAGGGGAACAACCCAGGCGATTGCCCCAATGTATCCCAGCATCACTGATCAGGAACAGGACTCAGGGGATTGCCCCAATATATTCCAGCTTTACTGACCAGGGGCAGGACCCAGGGGATTAGCATAATATATACCAGCATCACTGATCAGGGGCAGGACCCAGTGATTTGCCCCAATATATCCCAGCTTCACTGATCAGGGACACGATCCAGGCGATTACTCCAAGGTTTCCCAATATCACTGATCAGGAGCAGGACCCAGGGAAATATCCCAATATATCCCAGCATTACTGATCAGGAGCAGAACCCAGGGGATTGCCACAATATAGAGCAAATTCACTGATCAGGAGCAGGACCCAGGGGATTATCCCAATATATCGCTGCATCATTGATTTGGGGCAGGACGCAGGGGATTATCCCAATATATACCAGCATCACTGATCAGGAACAGGACCCAGGGGATTACCCCAATATATCCCAGCTTCAATGATCAGGAGCAGGACCCAGGGGATTGCCCCAGTATATAACAGCATCATGATCAGGGCCAGGGTCCAGGGGATTACTCCAATATATCCCAGCATCACTGATCAGGAGCAGGACTAAGGGAATTATCCCAATATATCCAGCATCACTGATCAGGAGCAGGACTCAGGGGATTACTCCAATATATCCCAGCATCACTGATCAGGAGCAGGACTCATGGAATTACCCCAATATATCCAGCATTACTGATCAGGGGCTGGACCCAGGGGGATTTCCCCAATAGATCCAGTATTACTGATCATGGGCTGGACCCAGGGGATTACCCCAATATATCCAGCATCACTGATCAGGAACAGGACCCAGGGTATTGCCCCAATATATCCAGCATCACTGATAAGGGTCATGACCCAAGGATTACCCCAATATATCCCAGCATCACTGATCGGGAGAGGGACCCAGAGGGTTGCCCCAATATATCCCAGCATCACTGATCCGGGGCTGGATCCAGGGGATTGCCCCAATATAACCCAGCATCACTGATCAGGGGCAACACGGGGGATTGCTCCAATATATCCAGCATTACTGATCAGGGGCTGGTCCCAGGGGATTACCCCAATAGATCCAGAATTACTGATCATGGGCTGGACCCAGGGGATTGTCCCAATATATCCCAGCATCACTGATCAGGAGCAGGACCCAGGGGATTGCCCCAATATATCCCAGCTTTACTGATCAGGGGCAGGACCCAGGGGATTAGCCCAATATATACCAGCATCACTGATCAGGGGCAGGACCCAGGAATTTGCCCCAATATATCCCAGCATCACTGACCAGGAGCAGGATCAAGGGGATTACCCCAATATGTACCAGAATCACTGATCAGCGACAGGACCCAGGGGATTGTCGCAATGTATATCAGCATCACTGATCAGGAACCAGACCCAGGGTATTGTCCCAATATGTACCAGAATCACTGATCAGCGACAGGACCCAGCGGATTGTCCCAATATATACCAGCATCACTGATCAGGGGCAGGACCCAGGGGATTGCCCCAATATATACCAGCATCACTGATCAGGGGAAGAACTCAGGGGATTGCCCCAATACACCTCAGCATCACTGATCAGGAGCAGGACCCAGGGGATTGCCCCAATATATACCAGCATCACTGATCAGGGGCAGGACCCAGGGGATTGCCCCAATATATACCAGCATCACTGATCAGGGGCAGAACTCAGGGGATTGCCCCAATATATCGCAGCATCACTCATCAGCGACAGGACTCAGAGGAATTGCCACAACATATACGAGCATCACTGATCACGGGCAGGAGCCTAGGGATTACCCCAATATATAACAGAATCACTGATCAGGGGCAGGACCCCGGAGATTGCCCAATATATTCCAGCATCACTGATCACGAGCAGGACTCGTGGACAATGGTGAACAGAAGAGATGAGAGACAACATCAAGCTAATGGAAAGAACATACAAACGTGGTAATAATGGTCTCGATAGAGTGGATTGTCAAGAGATACAAAGAACCGCAAAGTTAGACAATAAAAGATACCAAGAGCTACAAAGAGGTAACAGGATATTAAATTTGCGATGGATAGCAAGAATAAAATATAACTTTTTTATTATTATGTAAGGAAAAAAGAATTCAGTGGTAATGTGAGCCCTTTACAACAGACACGGGTATATTGCAAATGAAACCTAGGAAATCGACTAGTTTTTGAGTAATTACATTATGTCCGCGCGCACAGTAGAGGACGTCGATATTTACATGAAATTCCAGTAACGTTCGTAATGAACCAAGGATTGGAACACACTGAAGTTTACGTAAGCAAGAAAGTATAATTAGAAAAATTAATATCACGAAAAAAAATCAAACACCAAGACCTAATGGTTTCCACCAATTGTTATTGAGCAATTAGATAAACGGAAGTGTTCAGTGAGAGACAACATGGAATTATAAAAGGTAGGTCATGTCGAACGAACATTTGCGATTTGTTTTTTGTGGAACTAACCAAATTAGCAGGCAATGGAATGTCTATGGATGTAGTTTATATGGACTTCCAGATGGAAATAAATAAGTTCCACATAAGATAATGTTAGGTAAAGAAAAAGCTAGAATTGAAGGCCAATAATTGAACTGGTTGATCGACTGGTTGTTCAGGATAATATAGAGAACAAGGATCATTGGTGTGCACATGAATTGGAAGCAAGAGATTAGTAATATGCAACAAAGCAAATGTTGGTTTCTCAGTGGACGGGACGAGGGAATTAGTGATGGGGAACATGAAGATGGCAGAAATTCTGAACAACTATTTTGTATCAGTCTTTATGATAGTGTACACTAAAAATATCCCAACAGTAGGTAGCCAAGGGGCTATAGGAGGGAGGAACTTAACAGACTCGCAATCTCTAAGGAGGTGGTACTCAGAAAAATAATGGGACTAAAGGCGGCTAAATCCCCTGGACCTAATGGCTTGCATCCTCGGGTCTTAAGAGGTGTAGAAGCAGGGATAGTTGATGCATTGCTTGCAATTTACCGAAATCTCCTGGATGCTGGTGAGGTCCCAGCAGTGGCAGTATGCGTGAGGTCAGTGATGTATCTGGATGTTCACTGACAGTATGAGTGAGGTCAGTGATGTATCTGGATAAGTAGTGACAATATGAATGAGATCAGCGATGAATATGGATGTATAGTGACAGTATGAGTGAGATCAGTGATGTATCTAGATGTGTAGTGACAGTATGAGTGAGGTCAGTGAAGTATCTAAATGGGTAGTGACAGTAAGAGTGAGGTCAGTGATATATCTGGATGGTAGTGACTGTATGAGTGAGGTTAGTGATGTATCTGGATGGGTAGTGACATTAAGAGTGAGGTCAGTGATGTATCTGGATGTGTAGTGACAGTATGAGTGAGGTCAGTGATGTATCTGGATGGGTAGTGACAGTATGAGTGAGGTCAGTGATGTACCTGGATTGGTATTGAGAGTATAAGTGAGGTCAGTGATATATCTGGATGGGTAGTGACAGTATGAGTGAGGTCAGTGATGTACCTGGATTGGTATTGAGAGTATAAGTGAGGTCAGTGATATATCTGGATGGGTAGTGACAGTATGAGTGAGGTCGGTGATGTATCTGGATGGGTAGTGACAGTATGAGTGAGGTCAGTGATGTGTGTGGATGGGTAGTGACAGTATGAGTGAGTTCAGTGATATATCTGGATGTGTAGTGACGGTATGAGTGAGTTCAGTGATATATCTGGATGGGTAGTGACAGTATGAGTGAGGTCAGTGATGTGTGTGGATGGGTAGTGACAGTATGAGTGAGTTCAGTGATATATCTGGATGGGTAGTGACGGTATGAGTGAGTTCAGTGATGTACCTGGATGGGTAGTGACTGTATGAGTGAGGTCAGTGATGTACCTGGATGGGTAGTGACAGTATGAGTGAGGTCAGTGATGTACCTGGATGGGTAGTGACAGTATGAGTGAGCTCAGTGATGTATCTGGATGGGTCGTGACAGTATGAGTGAGTTCAGTGATGTACCTGGATGGGTAGTGACTGTATGAGTGAGGTCAGTGATGTACCTGGATGGGTAGTGACAGTATGAGTGAGCTCAGTGATGTATCTGGATGGGTAGTGACAGTATGAGTGAGCTCAGTGATGTATCTGGATGGGTAGTGACAGTATGAGTGAGTTCAGTGATTTACCTGGATGGGTAGGGACAGTATGAGTGAGCTCAGTGATGTATCTGGATGGGTCGTGACAGTATGAGTGAGTTCAGTGATTTACCTGGATGGGTAGTGACTGTATGAGTGAGGTCAGTGATGTACCTGGATGGGTAGTGACAGTATGAGTGAGCTAAGTGATGTATCTGGATGGGTAGTGACAGTATGAGTGAGTTCAGTGATGTACCTGGATGGGTAGGGACAGTATGAGTGAGGTAAGTGATGTATCTGGATGGGTATTAACAGCATAAGTGAGATCAGTGATGTACTGGATGGGTAGTGACAGTATGAGTGAGGTCAGTGATGTATCTGGATGGGTATTGACTGTATGAGTGAATGCAGTGATATAACTGGATGGGTAGTAACAGTATGAGCGAGATCAGTGATGTATCTGGATGGTTAGTGACAGTATGAGTGAGGTCAGTGATGTACTGGATGGGTAGTCACTGTATGAGTGAATGCAGTGATATAACTGGATGGGTAGTGACCTAGCTATTTGGATAATAATAGGCAGCGTAAGAAAGTAAGGGACAAAGATTTTAATGGTACCAGTGCAATAGAGAATAATTTCCAAGTGGGAAATAACAGTAAAACAAATCGTTATCTGAATGCAAGCAGCATTCGTAATAAGATGATTGAACTAATGGCACAAATATAGATGAATGGGTTTGATCCAATGGCGATTACGGAGACATGGTTGCAAGTTGTCTAAGGTTGGAAATTACATGTTCCACGGTACTTAATTTTCGAAAAGGCAGGCAGAATGGTAAAGCATGCGGGGTATCGCTGATAATAAAGAATGAAATCTGGACAGAAGTGAGAAAGGATCTTGGATCGGAACATCAGGAAGTAGAATCAGAATGGGTGGAGTTAAGGAATAACAAGGGGCAGAAAGCACTGATGGGAGGAATATTTAGCAACATAAAAGTAGTTATACCGTGGGACAGATTGTTAATCAAGATATAGTAGGAGCTGGTAAAAAGTGCTGGGGGACGTTATTCTGTATATAGACTGGGCAAATCAAATGTGTAACTGTCCTCTGGAGGACGAGTTCAGGGACTTCATTCGGGTCAATTTCCGAGAACATTACTTATTGAAACCAGCCAGAAAACAGGCGATTTCGGATATTGTTTTCGAAATGACACAATGTTCATTAACAATCTCAATGTGAAGGATGCTCTCGGGCAGACATAGAAACATAGAAACATAGAGAATAGGTGCAGGAGTAGGCCATTCGGCCCTTCTAGCCTGCACCGCCATTCAATGAGTTCATGGCTGAACATTCAACTTCAGTACCCCATTCCTGCTTTCTCGCCATACCCCTTGATCCCCCTAGCAGTAAGGACCTCATCTAACTCCTTTTTGAATATATTTAGTGAATTGGCCTCAACAACTTTCTGTGGTAGAGAATTCCACAGGTTCACCACTCTCTGGGTGAAGAAGTTCCTCCGCATCTCGGTCCTAAATGGCTTACCCCTTATCCTTAGACTGTGACCCCTGGTTCTGGACTTCCCCAACATTGGGAACATTCTTCCTGCATCTAACCTGTCTAACCCCGTCAGAATTTTATATGTTTCTATGAGGTCCCCTCTCATTCTTCTGAACTCCAGTGAATACAAGCCCAGTTGATCCAGTCTTTCTTGATAGGTCAGTCCCGCCATCCCGGGAATCAGTCTGGTGAACCTTCGCTGCACTCCCTCAATAGCAAGAATGTCCTTCCTCAGGTTAGGAGACCAAAACTGTACACAATACTCCAGGTGTGGCCTCACCAATGCCCTGTACAACTGTAGCAACACCTCCCTGCCCTTGTACTCAAATCCCCTTGCTATGAAGGCCAACATGCCATTTGCTTTCTTAACCGCCTGCTGTACCTGCATGCCAACCTTCAATGACTGATGTACCATGACACCCAGGTCTCTTTGCACCTCCCCTTTTCCTAATCTGTCAGCATTCAGATAATAGTCTGTCTCTCTGTTTTTACCACCAAAGTGGATAACCTCACATTTATCCACATTATACTTCATCTGCCATGCATTTGCCCACTCACCTAACCTATCCAAGTCGCTCTGCAGCCTCACAGCATCCTCCTCGCAGCTCACACTGCCACCCAACTTAGTGTCATCCGCAAATTTGGAGATACTACATTTAATCCCCTCATCTAAATCATTAATGTGCATTGTAAACAGCTGGGGCCCCAGCACAGAACCTTGCGGTACCCCACTAGTCACTGCCTGCCATTCTGAAAAGTACCCATTTACTCCTACTCTTTGCTTCCTGTCTGACAACCAGTTCTCAATCCATGTCACTACACTACCCCCAATCCCATGTGCTCTAACTTTGCACATCAATCTCTTGTGTGGGACCTTGTCGAACGCCTTCTGAAAGTCCAAATATACCACATCAACTGGTTCTCCCTTATCCACTCGACTGGAAACATCCTCAAAAAATTCCAGAAGATTTGTCAAGCATGATTTCCCTTTCACAAATCAATGCTGACTTCGACCTATCATGTCACCTCTTTCCAAATGCACTGCTATGACATCCTTAATAATTGATTCCATCATTTTACCCACTACCGATGTCAGGCTGACCGGTCTATAATTCCCTGTTTTCTCTCTCCCTCCTTTTTTAAAAAAGTGGGGTTACATTGGCTACCCTCCACTCCATAGGAACTGATCCAGAGTCAATGGAATGTTGGAAAATGACTGTCAACGCATCCACTATTTCCAAGGCCACCTCCTTAAGTACTCTGGGATGCAGTCCATCAGGCCCTGGGGATTTATCGGCCTTCAATCCCATCAATTTCCCCAACACAATACGATAGAATATCACTTTACGTTGGAGAGTGATTTGCCCAAGTCCGCAACTCGATTCTTAAACTTAAATAAGAATATCGATGAATATCTTGTTGGCTGAGGTAGATTGGAAACATAGATTAAAAGCAATGGCCATAGATTAGCAGCAGCCAGCATTTCTATAAACATTTCATAATTCTCAACAGTAATACATTCAATTGAGAAGCAATAAATCCATAGTGAAAGTGATCCATCCATGGCTAACTATAGAAGTTAAGGATAACTTTTGAATGAGAAGAAGCTAATAATATTGCCATAATTAGTAGTAAGCATGAGGATTGGGAGAATTTCAGAAACCAACAAAGGTGACCAAACTATTGATAAAAAGTGAAACAATAGACTGTGGGAGAAAACTAACAGGAAACTTAAAAACATATTGTGCGAGCTTACACAAGTACGTAAAAATTAAGAGAGTAGCAAATAGAAACATTGGTCCCTTAGAGACTGAGGCAGCTGAAATAATTATGGCGAGTAAGGAAATGGCAGAAAATGTAAACAAATATTCTGTACCTGTCTTCATGGTTCAAGACGCAAAAAGCATACTTGCATTGGTGGGAAAGCAAAGGCGAGGAACTCAGTGTAATTAATATAAGTTGAGGAAACAAAGCAAGAGAAACTGTTGGGACTAAAAGCCGAGAGTTGGCTGCAGAATTAATGCATGCTTTGGTTTTGATCTTTCTAAATTCCCAACAATCTAAACCGGTACCAATGTATTGTAATATAGCAAATTTAACACAGCTATTAAAGAAAGGAGGGAGAGAGAACACAGGCAACTACAGGCCAGTTAGACTGACATCAGTCATCGGCGAAATGCTGGAATCCAATCGTAAGGACGTGTGTCAGGGCACTGAGATAATCAAAACAAGGTTCGGAAGCATCAACGTGGTTTTATGCAAGGAAAATCTTGTTGACAAATTAGTAGAGTTTTGTCTGGATGGAACTAGAATGGTGGATAAAGGGCAACCAGAGGATGTCATATATTTGGAATTCCAAAAGACATTCGATAAAGTGCCACGTGAAAGGTTATTACACAAGATAAATAATTAAGGGAATGGAGGTAATGTATTAGCATGGATAGATGATTTGTTAACGGAAAAAACAGGGAATTGGGATAATCGGGTGTGTTGCAGATTGGTAGGCTGTAACTGGTGGCGTGCAGCAAGGATCAATGCTGGGTACTCAGCTATTTACAATCTATATTAATGAACTAGATGAAGGGACCGAGAGTAATGTATCCAAGATTGCTGATGATACAAAGCTAGGTGAGACAGGAAACTGTGATGGGAACACAAAGTGTCTGCAAAGGGATACAGATAGAATTAGTGAGGGGCAGTATGCTGGCAGATGGAGCATAATGTCGAGAAATGGGAGGTTATTCATTTTGGTAGAAAGCATAGAAAAACTAAATATGTTTTAAATGATAAGACACGTTGAAATGTTGGTCTTCAGAGAGATTTGTGTGCACTTGTGAAAGAAACACAGAAAGCCAGCATAGACCTGCAGCAAGTAATAAGGATGGCAAATTGAATTGTGTGCTTTATTGCAAGGGGATTGGAGTACAAGTGTGTGGAAGTCTTGCTTCAATTATGCAGGGCCTTGCTGAGACACCAGGACGACTGTGCACAGTTTTGGTCTCCTTTTCTAAGGAAGTATATATTTGCCTGAGTGATGGTACAACAGAGGTTCACTCGATTATGTCCTGAGATGAGAGGGCTGTCTTATGCTGAGAGATTCTGCAGAATGGGCCTATACTTTCTGCAGTTTAGAAGAATAGGAGGTGATCATATTGAAACAGACCATATTTGGAAGGGGCTTAACATCGTAGATGCTGAGAGGTTGTTTTCCCTAGCTGGAGTGTCTATAATTAGGGTTTACAGTCTAAGGATAAGGGGAAGGCCATTTAAATAGTGACGAGAAGGAATTCCTCACTCAAAGTGCAGTGAATCTATTGAATTATTTGCCCGGAGGTATTTGGATACTGAATCTCTGCTTATGGTCAAGCTGAGATAGATATATTTGTGGAGTCTTGGGGAAATAAGGGATATGGAAGTCTGGAGGGCAAGTGGAGCTGAGGTCAATGATCAGCCATGATCTTTTTGAATGTCTGAGCAAGGTCGATTGACCATAGGGAGTATTCTTCCATCGATTCCTTATGTTCTTATGTTTCTTATGTGCTTAAGCTGCATAAATGTTCCAGAGTTAAGGAGGAACCAAGGATTAAATAAGATTGTGAACTTAAAGAAATTAATGTAAATAAATACATAGTACTATAAAATTAATGGTAGTAAGTTGCGGCAAATTCACTGGAACCGGCGACCTACATCCTGGGATTTTAAAACACGTAGCTGCAGACATAGTGGGTTCACTGATATTAACCGTATATAATTCCATAGACTCTGGAATAGTTCCTAAGAATTGTAATTTAGAAGGAAATAACAGCTTAGTTAAGAAAGAAGGAAGAGAAAAAAAACTGGGAACTAAAGTCCAGTTAGCCTGACGTCAATATTTGGGATAATGACAGAATCCATTATCAGGGACCTGGTAGACTGGATTTAGGAAGTCTTAATATGGTTAGGCATAGCCTACACAGAATTATGAAAGGGAAATCGAGTTTGACAAATCTGTTAACTTTTTTTGAAACTGTAACAAGTAGGATGCACAAGGGGGGATCAGTGGTGCGGTTTATTTGGATTTCCAAAAAAGGATGCGATAGGTGCTACACAAGAGGTTCTTAGACAAAATTAGGACTCATGTGATTGGGGGATAAATTAGCATGGATTGAGGATTGTTTAATGGACAGAAAACTGAGAGTAGGAATAAATGGGACGTTTTCACATTACTCCTTACTAAGGAAAGACATACTTGCCTTACAGGGAGTGCAACGAAGGTTCACTTGGCTGGTACATGGGTTGAGGGTATTGCCCTATGAGTTGATATTGAGTAGACTATTCCTATATTCCCTAGAGTTTAGAAGAATGAGATGTGATCTTATTGAAACAAATAAAAATATATAAGATATGAACGTGAGTTTACAGGGTTAATGCTGATTAAATGTTCCTCCTGACTGGGTAATCTAAAACAGGAGGTCACTCTCTCAGATTTAATACTGTGATGAGGAGAAATGTCTTCACTCAAAGGGTTGTGAATAATTGGAATGATCTACCCTAGACGGCTGTGAATGCTGAGTCGTTGACTATATTCAAGATAGAGGACATTACATTTTGTGGAACTAACATAGTTAACGGATTTGGGGAATTGGAGGAAGGTGGATTTGAGTCGGACACTCGTGTTGAATGGCAGAGCAGGCTCGACTGACCAATAGGCCTAATCCGGCTCCTATTCCTTGTGTAAGTGATCATAACTTATATCAACACAGGTAAATTGTCTCAGTGCCCTAAAACTGACCAATTGACCATCATAGAACCCAGCTTATGTTAATTGCACCAAAACACTATCCAAGTTACTATCAACTCATCCAATGAAAGAAAAGTGACCAAATGTCCTGAATATAATCATTACTTAAAGCAATACAAGTAATGCGATCCAGCAGCTGGAAATTGACCAAGTGGTGGTCACATAACCAATCTCATGGAAACTGTCCTGGAATGCAGAAATGAACACGTTAACATCATCAAACCAAGCACACATAAAATTACGACAGTTTAAAATGACCGCGTCGCCAGCAAATCATCCATTACTGGTAACCTGGACAGCACTCAGAAAGAAACCAATTGACCATCTCCTAACCTAGCACATAAAATCTAACTCAGTACTCAGTACCAGAAACTGACGAAAGTATCAACATCAAACACAAAATACATCAATCCAACCTATACACAGAAAATGTCCTAGAGATTATCACCTAACCCAACACACATCATCTGTGCCAATACACATAAACTGACCAAGTGACCATCTCCTACTACAGGTGCATCAACTGAACCAATACCCAGAAACTGACCTCGAGTTCATCACCTAACCCAACACACATCATCTCGCCCAATACACATAAACTGATCAAGTGACCATCTCCTACTACAGGTGCATCAACTGAAACATCGCCCAGGAACTGACCTAGAGTTCATCACCTAACCCAACATACATCATTTATCCCAATACACATAAACTGATCAAGTGACCATCTCCTACTACAGGTGCATCAACTGAAACATCGCCCAGGAACTGACCTAGAGTTCATCACCTAACCCAACATACATCATCTATCCCAATACACATAAACTGATCAAGTGACCATCTCCTAATACAGATGCATCAAGTGAAACATCGCCCAGTAACTGACCATATTAACCACAGGCATCGCAGTACATGAAATCTCAATGAGTACCCGTGAACAGGTCAGTTGTAAATCAACGAACCAAGCAGACTTAAACTGACACAACACCCAGGTATTAACAACATTTCATCACCACGCCGGGATACGAAAATGATCCCAGCACTCAGAATTTGTTAAGTGAACATCAGCTCAGCCAATACATGTAAGCAGGGCCAGTATAAGGAAATTTATAAGTTAATCACAGCCGAACCCAAAACATTAAATTGAACCAGCTTCCTTGAACTAAGCAAGTGACCATCACCTGACACAGGTCACGTAAAGCTACCCAGCACCTAGAAGCTGACAGGTGAGCAACTAACCGAATGCATGTAAACAGACCCAGCTCCAGAAAGATGAGCACTTGACCAGCACATAATCAAGAAGACGTTAATTGACACAACTTCGAGAAACTGACCAAGTGACCTATGCCTAACCAAGTGGAACAAAACTGACCAAATATCCTTAAACTGACCAAGTGACAATCACCTCAGACAACACTTGAAAACTAACCAAGTAGCAGAAACAATACAAGTGACCAACACCTAACCCAGCGCATGAAAACTGACCCAGGATCTAGAGGCCACTGTGGTTCCAATGAACTGAACCTCTCCATAAATATGAACATGAACTAGAAACAATGAACTGAACCTGAGCTCGGAAATAATGGCAGACCTCGGACTGTGTCAGAGATCTTTACATGTTGAACTAGAACATTAAATAGCCGATGTTGCAGATTCCAACACTATGCCAGTCTGAATAATGCGATCACTTGGAATAAATAGTAAACGGTAAAAGCAGGATATTCTGCGCAGTTACTTCACTGATCAGCCGACTGTTTAAGAAACAGCTCGGAACGAATGGTCTGACATCTCAGATCGCCCGGAGAGAAGCAGATTTATATTTACACTGTACGGAACTGTCCAGAAAACTTACTGACCGCACAGGTTGAGGAAATAATCCATAAGTCATCTTTAGCAGTAATAACGACCGAAGCTTCGTGCATTTTCTGTGAGAACTGGTGATTGCTGTTGTTCTTGGAGAGGCTGCTGAGCGCTTGACAGGATGCCTGATTTACACACAAAGGAAACCTGCACCGGGACTCTCAGGTTACATTCGCCTTTTAATGCCAGTCGGTTGCACAAAGCAGCATTGCTTCCACTCATGGTTACAACCGAACAAAATATATTGAAACGGAAATACTCAAGGTGTGTGCTCAGAGTAATTCAACAGTCCAGCCAATGTCAATTCAAACATCAACGTGCCGGAATTGGCAAACCCTAAGGAATGTAGTTCACACAGAGACAGGTAAACTCACCTGTTTAACTGCGGGAAAAGGGTCAGCAATGATTTAGTTTCCCAGCAGTGGGGGAGGAAATTCCTGCTTCTCAATAAAATGACATTTATGAGTAATCCCCGCATCAGTCTGTATTGAGCTAAAGAATCGACAATGATTTATAAATATGAGCAAGTGAGCTGCAGGAAAATCCCTTTCTGCCAGAACAGTGGCGGCTTAGTGCCAGGTACACAGAGAACAGGGAAAGAGACTCTCGTTTGTGTACCTCTGGCATAAAGAGGCACCAAAAATCGCAGTAATGAAAAATATGGGTTTGCAAATGTTCTCAATAAGTTGTATATTACTTAGGAGGGGTTAGAATATTTTAATGATCTCTTCGATTCTTTTCGATTTCACGAATTTGCAACAAATTATACGTCACGAACGCAGTACAAAAGCCTTTGCAGCCATTTAACACACTTTTCATTTCATCACCATGCCGGGATACGAAAACGATCCCAGCACTCAGAATTTGTCTCAGGGGGAGGGGAGAGTGTCTCCGGGGGGAGAGGAGAGTGTCTCGGGGGGAGGGGAGAGTGTCTCCGGGGGGAGAGGAGAGTGTCTCGGGGGGAGGGGAGATTGTCTCGGGGGAGGGGAGAGTGTCTCAGGGGTAGGGGAGATTACCCGGGGGGAGAGGTGAGTGTCCCGGGGGGAGGGGAGAGTGTCTCGGGGGGAGGGGAGAGTGACGCTAGGGGAGGGGATGGGAGAGAGTCTCAGGGGGAGGGGAGAGTGTCTCAGTGGGAGGGGAGAGTGTCCCGAGGGGAGGGGAGAGTGTCCCGGGGCGAAGGGAGAGTGTCCCGAGTGGAGGGGAGGGTGTCTCGGGGGAGGGGAGAGTGTCTCAGGGGAAGGGGAGAATGTCTCGGGGGAGTGGAGAGTGTCTCGGGGGGAGTGGAGAGTGCCTCGAGGGGAGGGGAGAGAGTCTCGGGGGGAGGGAGAGTGTCTCGGGGGGAGGGGAGAGTGACGCTAGGGGAGGGGATGGGAGAGAGTCTCAGGGGGAGGGGAGAGTGTCTCAGTGGGAGGGGAGAGTGTCCCGAGGGGAGGGGAGAGTGTCCCGGGGCGAAGGGAGAGTGTCCCGAGTGGAGGGGAGGGTGTCTCGGGGGAGGGGAGAGTGTCTCAGGGGAAGGGGAGAATGTCTCGGGGGAGTGGAGAGTGTCTCGGGGGGAGTGGAGAGTGCCTCGGGGGGAGGGGAGGGGAGAGTGTATCAGGGGGAGTGGAGAGTGTCTCAGGGGAGGGGAGAGTGTCCCGAGGGGAGGGGAGAGTGTCCCGGGGGAAGGGGAGTGGAGAGTGTCTAGGGGGGAGAGTGTCCCGGGGGGTGGGGAGGGGAGAGTGTCCCGGGGGGAGGGGAGAGTGTCTCAGGGGGAGGGGAGAATATCTCAGGGGGAGGGGAGAGTGTCCCAGGGGGAGGGGAGAGTGTCCCGGGGGGAGGGGAGAGTGTCCCGGGGGGAGGGGAGAGTGTCTCAGGGGGAGGGGAGATTATCTCAGGGGGAGGGGAGAGTGTCCCAGGGGGAGGGGAGAGTGTCCGGGGGGGAGGGGAAAGTGTCCCGAGGGGAAGGGAGAGTGTCCCGAGGGGAGGGGAGAGTGTCCCGGGAGGAGGGGAGAGCGTCACGGGGGGAGGGGAGAGTGTCTCAGGGGGAGGGGAGAGTGTCCCGAGGGGAGGGGAGAGTGTCACGGGGAGAGGGGAGAGTGTCTCGGGGAAGTGGAGAGTATCTCGGGGGGAGTGGAGAGTGTCTCGGGGGGAGGGGAGAGTGTCTCAGGGGGAAGGGAGAGTGTCCCGGGGGGAGGGGAGAGTGTCTCTGGGGGGGGGGAGTGTCTCAGGGGGAGGGGAGAATGTTTCGGGGCGAGGGGAGAGTGTCTCGGGCGGAGGGGAGAGTGTCTCGGTGGGAGGGGAGAGTGTCTCGGGGGGAGGGGAGAGTGTCCCGGGGGGAGGGGTGTGTGTCTCAGGGGGAGGGGAGCGTATCCCAGGGGGTGGGGAGAGTGTCACAGGGGAAGGGGAGAGTGTCCGGGGGGAGGGGAAAGTGTCCCGAGGGGAGGGGAGGGGAGAGTGTCTCAGGGGGAGGGGAGAGTTTCTCAGGGGGAGGGGAGAGTGTCCCGGGGAGAGGGGAGAATTTCCCGAGGGGAGGGGAGAGTGTCCCGGGGGGAAGGGAGAGTGTCCCGGGGGGAGGGGAGAGTGTCTCGGGGGGAGGGGTGTGGATAGTGTCTCGGGGGGAGGGGAGGGGAGGGGAGAGTGTCCCGGGGGGAGGGGTGGGGAGAGTGTCCCGGTGAGAGGGGAGAGTGTGTCAGGGGGAGGGGAGAGTGTCTCAGGGGGAGGGGAGCGTATCCCAGGGGGTGGGGAGAGTGTCACAGGGGAAGGGGAGAGTGTCCGGGGGGAGGGGAGAGTGTCCCGAGGGGAGGGGAGAGTGTCCCGGCGGGAGGCGAGAGTGTCCCGGGAAGAGGGGAGAGCGTCACGGCGGGAGGGGAGAGTGTCCCGGGGGGAGGGGAGAGTGTCCGGGGGGAGGGGAAAGTGTCCCGAGGGGAGGGGAGAGTGTCCCGAGGGGAGGGGAGAGTGTCCCGGGGGGAGGGGAGAGTGTCCCGGAGGTTGGGGAGAATGTCTCGGGTGGAGGGGAGAGTGTCTCAGGGGGAGGGGAGAGTGTCTCAGGGGGAGGGGAGAGTGTCCCGGGGGGAGGGGAGAGTTCACGGGGGGAGGGGAGAGTGTCCCGAGGGGAGTGGAGAGATTCCCAGGGGGAGGGGAGGGGAGAGTTACCCTGGGGGAGGGGAGAGTGTCTCGGGGGGAGGGGAGAGTGATGCTAGGGGAGGGGATGGGAGAGAGTCTCAGGGGGAGGGGAGAGTGTCTCAGGGGGAGGGGAGAGTGTTCCGAGGGGAGGGGAGAGTGTCCCGGGGCGAAGGGAGAGTGTCCCGAGGGGAGGGGAGGGTGTCTCGGGGGAGGGGAGAGTGTCTCAGATGGAGGGGAGAGTGTCTCAGGAGGAGGAGAGAGTATCTCGGGGGGAGGGGAGTGTGTCTGGGTGGGAGGGGAGAGTGTCTCAGGGGGGAGGGGAGAGTGTCTCAGGAGCCGGGGAGAGTGTCTCGGGGGGAGGGGAGATTGTCTCGGGGGGAGTGGAGAGTGTCTCGGGGGGAGGGGAGGGGAGAGTGTATCAGGGGGAGTGGAGAGTGTCTCTGGGGAGGGGAGAGTGTCCCGAGGGGAGGGGAGAGTGTCCCGGGGGGAGGGGAGTGGAGAGTGTCTCGGGGGGAGGGGAGGGGAGAGTGTCCCGGGGGGAGGGGAGGGGAGAGTGTCCCGGGGCGAGGGGAGAGTGTCTCAGGGGGAGGGGAGATTATCTCAGGGGGAGGGGAGAGTGTCCCAGGGGGAGGGGAGAGTGTCCCAGGGGGAGGGGAGAGTGTCCGGGGGGGAGGGGAAAGTGTCCCGAGGGGAGGGGAGAGTGTCCCGAGGGGAGGGGAGAGTGTCCCGGGGAGAGGGGAGAGTGTCTCGGGGAAGTGGAAAGTATCTCGGGGGGAGTGGAGAGTGTCTCGGCCGAGGGGAGAGTGTCTCGGGGGGAGGGGAGAGTGTCTCAGGGGGAAGGGAGAGTGTCCCGGGGGGAGGGGAGAGTGTCCCGGGGGGAGGGGTGTGTGTCCCGGGGGGAGGGGAGAGTGTCTCGGGGGGAGGGGAGAGTGTCCCGAGGGGAGGGGAGGGGAGAGTGTCCCGGGGAGAGGGGAGAGTGTGTCAGGGGGAGGGGAGAGTGTCTCAGGGGGAGGGGAGAGTATCCCAGGGGGTGGGGAGAGTGTCACAGGGGGAGGGGAGAGTGTGTCAGGGGAAGGGAGAGTATCCCAGGGGGAGGGGAGAGTGTCCGGGGGGGAGGGGAAATTGTACCGAGGGGAGGGGAGAGTGTCCCGAGGGGAGGGGAGAGCGTCACGGCGGGAGGGGAGAGTGTCCCGGGGGGAGGGGAGTGTGTCCCGGGGGAAGGGAGAGTTTCCCGGAGGGTGGGGAGAATGTCTCGGGGGGAGGGGAGAGTGTCTCAGGGGGAGGGGAGAGTGTCTCAGGGGGAGGGGAGAGTGTCTCAGGGGGTGGGGAGAGTGTCCCGGGGGGAGGGGAGAGTGTCCCGGGGGGAGGGGAGAGTGTCACGGGGGGAGGGGAGAGTGTCCCGCGGGGAGGGGAGAGTGTCTCGGGGTGAGGGGAGAGTGTCCCGGGGGGAGGGGAGATTATCTCGGGGGGAGGGGAGAGTGTCCCGGGGGGTGGGAGAGTGTTTCCCGGGGGGAGGGGAGAGTGTCCCGAGGAGAGGGGAGGGGAGAGTGTCCCGGGGGGGGGGGGAGAGTGTCCCGGGGGGAGGGGAGAGTGACCCGGGGGGAGGGGAGAGTGCCCCGAGGGGAGGGGAGAGTGTCTCGGTGGGAGGGGAGGGGAGAGTGTCCCGGGGGGAGGGGAGAGTGTCCCGGGTGGAGGGGAGGGGAGAGTGTCCCGGGGGGAGGGGAGAGTGCCCCGAGGGGAGGGGAGAGTGTCTCGGTGGGAGGGGAGGGGAGAGTGTCCCGGGGGGAGGGGAGAGTGTCCCGGGTGGAGGAGAGGGGAGAGTGTCCCGGGGGGAGGGGAAAGTGTCTCGGGGGGAGGGGAGGGGAGAGTGTCCCGTGGGGGAGGAGAGAGTATCCCGGGGGGCGTGGAGAGTGTTTCGGGGGGAGGGGAGAGTGTCTCGGGGGGAGGGGAGTGTGTCTCGGAGGGAGGGGAGTGTGTCTCGGAGGGAGGGGAGTGTGTCCCAGGGGGAGGGGAGAGTGTCCCGGGGGGAGGCGAGAGTGTCTCGGGGGCGGGGTGAGTGTCCCAGGGGGGAGGGGAGAGTGTCCCGGGGGGAGGGGAGAGTGTCCCGGAGGGAAGGGAGAGTGTCCCGGGGGGAGGGTGAGTGTCTCTGGGGGAGGGGAGAGTGACCTGGGGGGAGGGGAGAATGTCCCGAGGGGAGGGGAGAGTGTCTGTGGGGGAGGGGAGAGTGTCTCTGGGGGAGGGGAGAGTGTCTCGGGGGGAGGGCAGAGTGTCTCGGGGGGAGGGCAGAGTGTCTCGGGGGGAGGGGCGAGTGTCTCGAGGGAAGGGGAGGGTGTCTCAGGGGGAGGGGAGAGTGTCCCGAGGGAAGAGGAGGGTGTCCCGGGGGGAGGGGCGAGTGTCTCGAGGGAAGGGGAGAGTGTCTCAGGGGGAGGGGAGAGTGTCCCGAGGGAAGGGGAGGGTGTCCCGGGGGGAGGAGTGAGTGTCCCGGGGGGAAGGAAGTGTGTCCCGAGGGGAGGGGAGAGTATCTCGAGGGAGGTGAGAGTGTCTCAGGGGGAGGGGAGAGTGTCTCAGGGGGAGGGGAGAATGTCTCGGGGGAGGGGAGAGTGTCCCGAGGGGAGGGGAGAGTGTCCCGGGGTGAGGGGAGAGTGTCACGAGGTGAGGGGAGAGTGTCCCGGGATGAGGGGAGAGTGTCCCGAGGGGAAGGGAGAGTATCCCGGGGGAATGGGAGAGTGACTCAGGGGGAGAGGAGAGTGTCTCAGGGGGAGGGGAGAGTGTCTCAGGGGGAGGAGAGAGTGTCTCGGGGGGAGGGCAGAGTGTTTCTGGGGAAGGGGAGAGTGTCTCGGGGGAGGGGAGTGTGTCTCAGGGGGAGAGGAGAGTGTCTCAGGGGGAGAGGAGAGTGTCTCAGGGGGAGGGGAGAGTGTCTCGGGGGGAGGGGAGAGTGTCCCGAGGGGAGGGGAGATTGTCTCGAGGGAGGGTAGAGTGTCTCAGGGGGAGGGGAGAGTGTCTCATGGGGAGGGGAGAATGTCTCGGGGGCAGGGGAGAGTGTCTCGGGCGGAGGGGAGAGTGTCTCGGGGGGAGGGGAGAGTGTCTCGGGGGGAGGGGAGAGTGTCTCGGGGGGAGGGGAGAGTGTCTCGGGGGGAGGGGAGAGTGTCTCGGGGGGAGGGGTGAGTGTCTCAGGGGGAGGGGAGAGTGTCTCGGGGGGAGGGGAGAGTGTCTCGGGCGGAGGGGAGAGTGTCTCGGGGGGAGGGGAGAGTGTCTCGGGGGGAGGGGAGAGTGTCTCGGGGGGAGGGGAGAGTGTCTCGGGGGGAGGGGAGAGTGTCTCGGGGGGAGGGGTGAGTGTCTCAGGGGGAGGGGAGAGTGTCTCGGGGGGAGGGGAGAGTGTCTCGGGGGGAGGGGAGAGTGTCTCGGGGGGAGGGGAGAGTGTCTCGGGGGCAGGGGAGAGTGTCTCGGGCGGAGGGGAGAGTGTCTCGGGGGGAGGGGAGAGTGTCTCGGGGGGAGGGGAGAGTGTCTCGGGGGGAGGGGAGAGTGTCTCGGGGGGAGGGGAGAGTGTCTCGGGGGGAGGGGTGAGTGTCTCAGGGGGAGGGGAGAGTGTCTCGGGGGAGGAGAGAGTGTCTCAGGGGGAGGAGAGAGTGTCTCAGGGGGTGGGGAGAGTGCCTCGGGGGGAGGGGAGAGTGTCCCGGGGGGAGGAGAGAGTGTCTCAGGCGGAGGAGAGAGTGTCTCGGGGGGAGGGGAGAGTGTCTCGGGGGGAGGAGGGGAGAGTGTCTCAGGGGGTGGGGAGAGTGCCTCGGGGGGAAGGGAGAGTGTCCCGGGGAGCGTGGAGAGTGTCTCGGGGGGAGGCGAGAGTGTCTCGGGGGGAGGCGAGAGTGTCTCTGGGGGAGGGGAGAGTGTTCCGAGGGGAAGGGAGAATGTCCCGGGTGGAGGGGAGAGTGTCCCGGGGAGCGTGGAGAGTGTCTCGGGGGGAGGCGAGAGTGTCTCGGGGGGAGGGGAGAGTGTCCCTGGGGGAGGGGAGTGTGCCACAGGGGGAGGGGAGAGTGTCTCGGAGGGAGGGGAGTGTGTCTCGGGGGGAGGGGAGAGTGTCTCGGGGGGAGGGGAGAGTGTCCCTGGGGGAGGGGAGTGTGCCACAGGGGGAGGGGAGAGTGTCCTAGGGGGAGGGGAGAGTGACCGCGGGGGAGGCGAGAGTGTCTCGGGAGGAGGGGAGAGTGTCTCAGGGGGAGGAGAGTGTCTCAGGGGGAGGGGAGAGTGTCTCAGGTGGTGAGGAGAGTGTCTCCGGGGGAGGAGAGAGTGTGTCGGGGGAGCGGAGAGTGTCTTGGGGGGAGGGGAGAGTGTCCCGGAGGGAGGGGAGAGAGTCCCGGGGGGAGGGGAGAGTGTTCCGAGGGGAGGGGAGAGTGTCCCGGGGGAGGGGAGAGTGCCTCGGGGGGAGGGGAGAGTGTCCCAGGGGGAGGGGAGAGTGTCCCGGGGGAGGGGAGAGTGCCTCGGGGGGAGGGGAGAGTGTCCCAGGGGGAGGGGAGAGTGACCGCGGGGGAGGCGAGAGTGTCTCGGGAGGAGGGGAGAGTGTCTCTGGGTGCGTGGAGAGTGTCTCAGGGGGAGGGGAGAGTGTCTCAGGTGGTGAGGAGAGTGTCTCCGGGGGAGGAGAGAGTGTGTCGGGGGAGCGGAGAGTGTCTTGGGGGGAGGGGAGAGTGTCCCGGGGGGAGGGGAGAGAGACCCGTGGGGAGCGGAGAGTGTACCGAGGGGAGGGGAGAGTGTCCCGGGGGAGGGGAGAGTGCCTCGGGGGGAGGGGAGAGTGTCTCGGGTGGAGGGGAGAGTGTCTCGGGGGGAGAGCATTGTGTCTCGGGGGGAGGGGAGAGTGTCTCGGGGGAGGGGTGAGTGTCCCGAGGGGAGGAGAGAGTGTCTCGGGGGGAGGGGAGTGTCACCCGAGGGGAGGGGAGGGGAGAGTGTCTCGGGGGGAGGGGAGAGTGTCTCAGGGGGAGGGAGAGTGCCCCACGGGAGGGGAGAGTGTCCCGTGGGAGGGGAGAGTGTCTCGGGGGGAGGGGTGTGTGTCCCGGGGGAAGGGGAGAGTATGCCGGGGGGAGGGGAGAGTGTCCCGGGGGGCGTGGAGAGTGTCTCGGGGCGTGGAGAGAGTGTCTCGGGGGGAGGGGAGAGTGTCTCGGGGGGAGGGGAGTGTGTCTCGGAGTGAGGGGAGTGTGTCTCGGGGCGTGGAGAGAGTGTCTCGGGGGGAGGGGAGAGTGTCTCGGGGGGAGGGGAGAGTGTCTCGGGGGGAGGGGAGTGTGTCTCGGAGTGAGGGGAGTGTGTCTCGGGGGGAGGGGAGAGTGTCTCGGGGGGAGGGGAGAGTGTCTCGGGGGGAGGGGAGAGTGTCCCTAGGGGAGGGGTGTGTGTCCCAGAGGGAGGGGAGAGTGTCCGCGGGGGAGGGGAGAGTGTCCCGAGGGGAGGGGAGAGTGTCCCGGGGGGAGGCGAGAGTGTCTCGGGAGGAGGGGAGAGTTCACGGGGGGAGGGGACATTGTCCCGGGGGGAGGGGAGAGTGTCCCGGGGGGAAGGGAGAGTGTCCCGGGGGGAGGGGAGAGTGTCTCAGGGGGAGTGGAGAGTGTCTCCGGGGGAGGAGAGAGTGTGTCGGGGGAGCGGAGAGTGTCTCGGGGGGAGGGGAGAATGTCCCGGGGGGAGAGGAGAGTCTCCCGGGGGGAGGGGAGAATTTTCCGAGGGGAGGGGAGAGTGTCTCGGGGGGAGGGGAGAGTGTCCCGAGGGGAGGGGAGGGGAGAGTGTCTCAGGGGGAGGGGAGAGTTTCTCAGGGGGAGGGGAGAGTGTCCCGGGGAGAGGGGAGAATTTCCCGGGGGGAAGGGAGAGTGTCCCGGGGGGAGGGGAGAGT
This sequence comes from Pristiophorus japonicus, assembly GCF_044704955.1. NCBI lineage: Eukaryota > Metazoa > Chordata > Chondrichthyes > Pristiophoridae > Pristiophorus > Pristiophorus japonicus. The sequence goes on along the minus strand of NW_027254803.1, from coordinate 45,169 downwards.
GTCTCGGGGGGAGGGAGTGGATAGTGTCTCGGGGGGAGGGGAGGGGAGGGGAGAGTGTCCCGGGAGGAGGGGAGGGGAGAGTGTCCCGGGGAGAGGGGAGAGTGTGTCAGGGGGAGGGGAGAGTATCCCAGTGGGTGGGGAGAGTGTCACAGGGGGAGGGGAGAGTGTCCGGGGGGGAGGGGAATGTGTACCGAGGGGAGGGGAGAGTGTCCCGAGGGGAGGGGAGAGTGTCCCGGCGGGAAGCGAGAGTGTCCCGGGAAGAGGGGGGAGTGTCTCGGGGGGAGGGAGAGTGTCCCAGGGGAAGGGAGAGTGTCCCGGAGGGTGGGGAGAATGTCTCGGGGGGAGGGGAGAGTGTCTCAGGGGGAGGGGAGAGTGTCTCAGGGGGAGGGGAGAGTGTCCCGGGGGGAGGGGAGAGTGTCTCAGGGGGAGGGGAGAGTGTCTCAGGGGGAGCAGAGAGTGTCTCGGGGGGAGGGGAGAGTGTCCCGAGGGGAGTGGAGAGATTCCCAGGGGGAGGGGAGGGGAGAGTGTCCCGCGGGGAGGGGAGAGTGTCTCGGGGGGAGGGGAGGGGAGAGTGTCCCGGGGGGAGGGGAGATTATCTCGGGGGGAGGGGTGAGTGTCCCGGGGGGGAAGGGAGAGTGTCCCGGGGGGAGGGGAGAGTGCCCCGAGGGGAGGGGAGAGTGTCTCGGTGGGAGGGGAGAGTGTCTCGGGTGGAGGAGAGGGGAGAGTGTCCCGGGGGGAGGGGAAAGTGTCTCGGGGGGAGGGGAGGGGAGAGTGTCCCGTGGGGGAGGAGAGAGTATCCCGGGGGGAGGGGAGAGTGTCTCGGGTGGAGGAGAGGGGAGAGTGTCCCGGGGGGAGGGGAGAGTGTTTCGGGGGGAGGGGAGTGTGTCTCGGAGGGAGGGGAGTGTGTCTCGGGGGGAGTGGAGAGTGTCTCTGGGGGAGGGGAGAGTGTCTCGGGGGGAGGGGAGAGTGTCTCGGAGGGAGGGGAGTGTGTCTCGGGGGGAGTGGAGAGTGTCTCTGGGGGAGGGGAGAGTGTCTCGGGGGTGGGGAGAGTGTCCCCGGCGGAGGGGAGTGTGCCCCAGGGGGAGGGGAGTGTGTCCCAGGGGGAGGGGAGAGTGTCCCGGGGGGAGGCGAGAGTGCCTCGGGAGGAGGGGAGAGTGTCACGGGGGGAGGGGAGAGTGTCCCGGGGGGAGGGGAGAGTGTCCCGGAGGGAAGGGAGAGTGTCCCGGGGGGAGGGGAGAGTGTCCCGCGGGGAGGGTGAGTGTCTCAGGGGGAGTGGAGAGTGTCTCGGGGGGAGGGGAGAGTGACCCGAGGGGAGGGGAGAGTGTCTGTGGGGGAGGGGAGAGTGTCTCTGGGGGAGGGGAGAGTGTCTCAGGGGGAGGGGAGAGTGTCTCGGGGGGAGGGCAGAGTGTCTCGGGGGGAGGGGCGAGTGTCTCGTAGAGGGGAGAGTGTCTCAGGGGTAGGGGAGAGTGTCCCGGGGGGCGGGGTGAGTGTGCCGGGGGGAGGGGAGAGTGTCTCTGGGGGAGGGGAGAGTGTCTCAGGGGGAGGGGAGAGTTTCCCGAGGGAAGGGGAGGGTGTCCGGAGGGGAGGGGAGAGTGTCCGGAGGGGAGGGGAGAGTATCTCGAGGGAGGGGAGAGTGTCTCAGGGGGAGGGGAGAGTGTCTCAGGGGGAGGGGAGAATGTCTCAGGGGGAGGAGAGAGTGTCACGGGGAGAGGGGAGAGTGTCTCGGGGAAGTGGAGAGTATCTCGGGGGGAGGGGAGACTGTCTCGGGGGGAGGGGAGGGGAGAGTGTCTCGGGGTGAGGGGCGAGTCTCTCAGGGGGAGGGGAGAGTGTCCCGAGGGGAGGGGAGAGTGTCCCGGGGTGAGGGGAGAGTGTCACGAGGTGAGGGGAGAGTGTCCCGGGTTGAGGGGAGAGTGTCTCAGGGGGAGGAGAGAGTGCCTCAGGGGTGGGGAGAGTGTCTCGGGGGGAGGGGAGAGTGTCTCGGGGGGAGGGCAGAGTGTTTCTGGGGAAGGGGAGAGTGTCTCGGGGGAGGGGAGAGTTTCTCGGGGGGAGGGGAGAGTGTCTCGGGGGTGGGGAGATTGTCCGGAGGGGAGGAGAGAGTGTCCCGGGGGGAAGGGAGTGTGTCCCGAGGGGAGGAGAGAGAGTCTGGAGGGAGGGTAGAGTGTCTCAGGGGGAGGGGAGAGTGTCTCAGGGGCAGGGGATAGTGTCTCGGTCGGAGGGGAGAGTGTCTCGGGGGGAGGGGAGAGTGTCTCGGGGGGAGGGGAGAGTGTCTCGGGGGGAGGGGAGAGTGTCTCAGGCGGAGGGAAGAGTGTCTCGGGGGGAGGGGAGAGTGTCTCGGGGGGAGGGGAGAGTGTCTCGGGGGGAGGGGAGAGTGTCTCGGGGGGAGGGGAGAGTGTCTCGGGGGGAGGGGAGAGTGTCTCGGGGGGAGGGGAGAGTGTCTCCGGTGGAGGGGAGAGTGTCTCGGGGGGAGTGGAGAGTGTCTCGGGGGGAGTGGAGAGTGTCTCGGGGGGAGGGGAGAGTGTCTCGGGGGGAGGGGAGAGTGTCTCGGGGGGAGGGGAGAGTGTCTCGGGGGGAAGGGAGAGTGTCCCGGGGGGAGGGGAGAGTGTCTCGGGGGGAGTGGAGAGTGTCCCGGGGGGAGGGGAGAGTGTCTCAGGGGGAGGGTGAGTGTCTCGGGGGGAGGGGAGAGTGTCTCGGGGGAGGGGAGAGTCTCTCAGGGGTCGGTGAGTGTGTCCCGGTGGGAGGGGTGTGTGTCCCGGGAGTAGGGGAGGGTGTCTCGGTGGGCGGGGAGAGTGACTCGAGGGGAGGGGAGGGGAGAGTGTCTCGGGGGGAGGGGAGAGTGTCTCAGGGGGAGGGGAGAGTGTCCCGAGGGGATGGGAGAGTGTCCCGGGGGGAGGGGAGAGTGTCCCGAGTGGAGGGGAGAGTGTCTCGGGGGGAGGGGAGAGTGTCCCGGGGGGCGGGAAGAGTGTCCGGGGGGGAGGGGAGAGTGCCCCGAGGGGAGGGGAGAGTGTCACGGGGGGAGGGGAGAGTGTCCCGGCGGGAGGGGAGAGTGTCCCAGGGGAGGGGAGAGTCTCTCGGGGGGAGGGGAGGGGAGAGTGTCCCCGGGGCGAGGGGAGAGTGTCTTGGGGGGAGTGGAGAGTGTCTCGGGGGGAGGGGAGAGTGTCTTGGGGGAGGGGAGAGTGTCTCGGGGGGAGGGGCGAGTGTCTTGGGGGAGGGGAGAGTGTCTCGGGGGGAGGGGAGAGTGTCTCGGGGGGTGGGGCGAGTGTCTTGGGGGAGGGGAGATTGTCTCGGGGGGAGGGGAGAGTGTCTCAGGGGGAGTGGAGAGTGTCTCAGGGGGAGTGGAGAGTGTTTCCGGGGGAGGAGAGAGTGTGTTGGGGGAGCGGAGAGTGTCCCGGGTGGAGGGGAGAGTGTCTCGGGGGGAGGGGAGAGTGTCTCGGGGTGAGGGCAGAGTGTCTCGGGGGGAGGGGACAGTGTCTCGGGGGAGGGGAGAGTGTCTCGGGGGGTGGGGAGAGTGTATCGGGGGAGGGGTGAGTGTCCCGGGGGGAGTGGACAGTGTCTCAGGGGGAGGGGAGAGTGCCCCAGGGGAGAGGAGAGTGTCCCGGGGGGAGGGGAGAGTGTCCCGGGGTGAAGAGAGAGTGTCCCGGGGGGAGGGGAGGGTGTCTCGGGGGAGGGGAGAGTGTCTCAGGGGGAGGGGAGATTGTCTCGGGGGGAGGGGAGATTGTCTCGGGGGGAGAGGAGAGTGTCTCGGGGGGAGGGGAGAGTGTCTCGGGGGGAGGCGAGAGTGTCTCGGGGGGAGGGGAGAGTGTCTCAGGGGGAGGGGAGAATGTTTCGGGGGGGAGGGGAGAGTGTCTCGGGGGCCGGGGAGAATGTCTCGGGGGGAGGGGAGATTATCTCGGGGGGAGGGGAGAATGTTTCGGGGGGGAGGGGAGAGTGTCTCGGGGGCCGGGGAGAATGTCTCGGGGGGAGGGCAGAGTGTCTCGGGGGGAGGGGAGAGTGTCTCGGGGTAGGGGAGAGTGTCTCGGGGGGTGGGGAGAGTGTCTCGGGGGAGGTGTGAGTGTCCCGGGGGGAGGGGAGAGTGTCTCAGGGGGAGGGGAGAGTGCCCCAGGGGAGAGGAGAGTGTCCCGGGGTGAAGGGAGAGTGTCCCGGGGGGAGTGGAGGGTGTCTCGGGGGGAGGGGAGAGTGTCTCGGGGGAAGGGAGAGTGTCTCAGGGGGAGGGGACAGTGTCCTGGGGGGAGGGGAGAGTGTCTCGGGGGGAGGGGAGAGTGTCTCGGGGTGAATGCAGAGTGTCTCGGGGGGAGGGGACAGTGTCTCGGGGGAGGGGAGAGTGTCTCGGAGGGTGGGGAGAGTGTCTCGGGGGAGGGGTGAGTGTCCCGGGGGGAGTGGAGAGTGTCTCAGGGGGAGGGGAGAGTGCCCCAGGGGAGAGGAGAGTGTCCCGGGGGGAGGGGAGAGTGTCCCGGGGGGAGGGGAGGGTGTCTCGGGGGAAGGGAGAGTGTCTCAGGGGGAGGGGAGAGTGTCTCAGGGGGAGGAGAGAGTGTCTCGGGGGGAGGGGAGATTGTCCCGGGGGGATAGCAGAGTGTCCCGGGGGGAGGGGAGGGTGTCTCGGGGGAAGGGAGAGTGTCTCAGGGGGAGGGGAGAGTGTCTCGGGGGGAGGCGAGAGTGTCTCGGGGGGAGGGGAGATTGTCTCGGGGGGAGAGGAGAGTGTCTCGGGGGGAGGGGACAGTGTCTCGGGGGGAGGCGAGAGTGTCTAGGGGGGAGGGGAGAATGTTTCGGGGGGGAGGGGAGAGTGTCTCGGGGGCCGGGGAGAATGTCTCGGTGGGAGGGGAGAGTGTCTCGGGGGAGGGGAGAGTGTCTAGGGGGGAGGGGAGAGTGTCTCACGGGGAGGGGAGAGTGTCTCAGGGGGAGGGGAGAGTGTCTCGGGGGAGTGGAGAGTGTCTAGGGGGGAGTGGAGAGTGTCTCAGCGGGAGGGGAGAGTGTCTCGGGGGGAGGGGAGAGTGTCTCGGAGGGAGGGGAGAGTGACTCGGGAGAGTGGAGAGTGTCTCAGGGGTAGGTGACAGTGTCCCGGGGGGAGGGGTGTGTGTCCCGGGGGTAGAGGAGGGTGTCTCGCGGGGATGGGAGAGTGACCCGAGGGGAGGGGAGGGGAGAGTGTCTCGGGGGGAGGGGAGAGTATCTCAGGGGGAGGGGAGAGTGTCCCGAGCGGAGGGGAGAGTGTCCCGGGGGGAGGGGAGAGTGTCCCAGGGGGAGGGGAGAGTGTCCCGAGGGGAGGGGAGAGTGTCACGGGGGGAGGGGAGAGTGTCCCGGGGGGAAGGCAGAGTGTCCCGGGGGGAGGGGAGAGTGTCCCGGGGGGAGGGGAGAGCGTCTCAGGGGGAGGGGAGAGTGTCTCGGGTGGAGTGGAGAGTGTCCCGGGGGGAGGGGGTTGTGTCCCGGGTGGAGGGGAGGGTGTCTCGGGGGGAGGGGAGAGTGACCCGAGGGGAGGGGAGGGGAGAATGTCTCGGGGGGTGGGGAGAGTGTCTCAGGGGGAGGGGAGAGTGTCCCGAGGGGAGGGGAGAATGTCGCGGGGGGAGGGGAGAGTGTCCCGAGTGGAGGGGAGAGTGTCCCGGGGGGAAGGGAGAGCCTCCCGGGGGGAGTGGAGGGCGTCTCGGGGGAGGGGAGAGTGTCTCAGTGGGAGGGGAGAGTGTCTCAGGGTGAGGAGAGAGTGTCTCGTGGGGAGGGGAGAGTGTCTCGGGGGAGGGGAGTGTGCCTCGGGGTGAGGGGAGAGTGTCTCGGGGGGAGGGGACAATGTCTCGGGGGGGAGCGGAGAGTGTCTCGGGGGCCGGGGAGAGTGTCTCGGGGAGAGGGGAGAGTGTCTCGTGGTGAGGGGAGAGTGTCTCGGGGGGAGGGGAGAGTGTCTCGGGGAGAGGGGAGAGTGTCTAGGTTGGAGGGGAGTGTGTCTCGGGGGGAGGGGAGAGTGTCTCGGGGGGAGGGGACAATGTCTCGGTGGGGAGGGGAAAGTGTCCCGCGGGGAAGGGAGAGTGTCTGAGGGGGAGGGGAGAGTGTCTCGGGGGTTGGGGAGTTTGTCTCGGAGGGAGGGGAGAGTGTCTCGGGGGAGGGGAGAGTGTCTCGGGGGGAGGGGAGAGTGACTCGAGGGGAGGGGAGGGGAGAGTGTCTCGGGGGGAGGGGAGAGTGTCTCAGGGGGAGGGGAGAGTGTCCCGAGGGGAGGGGAGAGTGTCCCGAGTGGAGGGGAGAGTGTCTCAGGGGGAGGGGAGAGTGTCTCGGTGGGGGGGGAAGAGTGTCCGGGGGGGAGGGGAGAGTGTCCCGAGGGGAGGGGAGAGTGCCACCGAGGGAGGGGAGAGTGTCCCGGCGGGAGGGGAGAGTGTCCCGGGGGAGGGGAGAGTCTCTCGGGGGGAGGGGAGAGTGTCCCGGGGGGAGGGGTGAGTGTCCCGGGGGGAGGGGAGTGTGTCTCAGGGGGAGTGGAGAGTGTCTCCGGGGGGGAGAGAGTGTGTTGGGGGAGCGGAGGGTGTCTCGGAGGGAGCGGAGAGTGTCCCGGGGGGTGGGGATAGTGTCCCGGGGGGAGGGAAGAGTGTCTCGGGGGGAGGGGAGAGTGTCTCAGGGGGAGGAGAGAGTGTCTCAGGGGGAGGGGAGAGTGTCTCAGGGGGAGGAGAGAATGTCTCAGGGGGAGGAGAGAATGTCTCGGGGGGAGGGGAGATTATCTCGGGGGGAGTGGAGAATGTTTCGGGGGAGAGGGGAGAGTGTCTCAGGGGCCGGGGAGAGTGTCTCGGTGGGAGGGGAGTGTGTCTCGGGGGAGGGGTGAGTGTCCCGGGGGCAGGGGAGAGTGTCTCGGTGGGAGGGGAGAGTGTCTCGCGGGGAGGGGAGAGTGTCTAGGTTGGAGGGGAGAGTGTCTCGGGGGGAGTGGAGAGTGTCTAGGTTGGAGGGGAGAGTGTCTCGGGGGGAGGGGAGAGTGTCTCGGGAGAGTGGAGAGTGTCCCGAGGGGAGGGGAGAGTGTCACGGGGGGAAGGGAGAGTGTCCCGAGGGGAGGGGAGAGTGTCTCGGGAGAGTGGAGAGTGTCCCGAGGGGAGGGGAGAGTGTCACGGGGGGAAGGGAGAGTGTCCCGAGGGGAGGGGAGAGTGTCTCGGGGGGAGTGGAGAGTGTCTCGGGGGGAGGGGGTTGTGTCCCGGGTGGAGGGGAGAGTGTCTCGGGGGGAGGGGAGAGTGTCTCGGGGGGAGGGGACAATGTCTCGGGGGGGAGAGAAGTGTCCCGCGGGGAAGGGAGAGTGTCCCGGGGGGAGGGGAGAGTTTCCCGGGGGGAGGGGAGAGCGTCTGAGGGGGAGTGGAGAGTGTCTCGGGTGGAGGGGAGAGTGTCTCGAGGGGAGGGGAGAGTGACCCGAGGGGAGGGGAGGGGAGAGTGTCTCAGGGGGAGGGGAGAGTGTCTCAGGGGGAGGGGAGAATGTCCCGGGGGGAGGGGAGAGTCTCCCGGGGGGAGTGGAGGGCGTCTCGGGGGAGGGGAGAGTGTCTCAGTGGGAGGGGAGAGTGTCTCAGGGGGAGGAGAGAGTGTCTCGTGGGGAGGGGAGATTGTCTCGGGGGGAGGGGAGTGTGCCTCGGGGTGAGGGGAGAGTGTCTCGGGGGGAGGGGACATTGTCTCGGGGGGGAGGGGAGAGTGTCTCGGGGGCCGGGGAATGTGTCTCGAGGGGAGGGGAGAGTGTCTCGGGGGGAGGGGAGAATGTCTCGGGGGGAGGGGAGAGTGTCTAGGTTGGAGGGGAGTGTGTCTCGGGGGGAGGGGAGTGTGCCTCGGGGGGAGGGGAGAGTGTCTCAGGGGGAGGGGACAATGTCTCGTGGGGGAGGGGAAGTGTCCCGCGGGGAAGGGAGAGTGTCCCGGGGGGAGGGGAGTGTTTCCCGGGGGGAGGGGAGAGCGTCTGAGGGGGAGGGGAGAGTGTCCCGGGGGGAGGGGAGAGTGTCTCGGCGGAGGGGGAGTGTCTCAGGGGTAAGGGAGAGTGTCCCGGGGGGAGGGGGTTGTGTCCCGGGTGGAGGGGAGAGTGTCTCGGGGGGAGGGGACAATGTCTCGGGGGGGAGGGGAGAGTGTCTCGGGGGCCAGGGAATGTGTCTCGAGGGGAGGGGAGAGTGTCTCGTAGTGAGGGGAGAGTGTCTCGGGGGGAGGGGAGAATGTCTCGGGGGGAGGGGAGAGTGTCTAAGTTGGAGGGGAGTGTGTCTCGGGGGGAGGGGAGAGTGTCTCGGGGGGAGGGGACAATGTCTCGGGGGGGAGAGAAGTGTCCCGCGGGGAAGGGAGAGTGTCCCGGGGGGAGGGGAGAGTGTCTCGGGTGGAGGGGAGAGTGTCTCGAGGGGAGGGGAGAGTGACCCGAGGGGAGGGGAGGGGAGAGTGTCTCAGGGGGAGGGGAGAGTGTCTCAGGGGGAGGGGAGAATGTCCCGGGGGGAGGGGAGAGTCTCCCGGGGGGAGTGGAGGGCGTCTCGGGGGAGGGGAGAGTGTCTCAGTGGGAGGGGAGAGTGTCTCAGGGGGAGGAGAGAGTGTCTCGTGGGGAGGGGAGAGTGTCTCGGGGGGAGGGGAGTGTGCCTCGGGGTGAGGGGAGAGTGTCTCGGGGGGAGGGGACATTGTCTCGGGGGGGAGGGGAGAATGTCTCGGGGGGAGGGGAGAGTGTCTCGGTTGGAGGGGAGTGTGTCTCGGGGGGAGGGGAGTGTGCCTCGGGGGGAGGGGAGAGTGTCTCGGGGGGAGGGGACAATGTCTCGTGGGGGAGGGGAGAGTTTCCCGGGGGGAGGGGAGAGCGTCTGAGGGGGAGGGGAGAGCGTCTCGGGGGGAGGGGAGAGTGTCTCGGGGGGAGGGGAGAGTGTCTCGGGGGAGGGGAGAGTCTCTCAGGGGTAGGTGAGAGTGTCCCGGGTGGAGGGCTGTGTGTCCCGGGGGTAGGGGAGGGTGTCTCGTGGGTAGCGGAGAGTGACTCGAGGGGAGGGGAGGGGAGAGTGTCTCGGGGGGAGGGGAGAGTGTCTCAGGGGAAGGGGAGAGTGTCCCGAGGGGAGAGGAGAGTGTCCCGGGGGGAGGGGAGAGTGTCCCGAGTGGAGGGGAGAGTGTCTCGGGGGGAGTGGAGAGTGTCTCGGGGGGCGGGAAGAGTGTCTGGGGGGGAGGGGAGAGTGTCACGGGGGGAGGTGAGAGTGTCCCGGGGGGAGGGGAGAGTGTCCCGGGGGAGGGGAGAGTCTCTCGGGGGGAGGGGAGAGTGTCCCCGGGGCAAGGGGAGAGTGTCTTGGGGGGAGTGGAGAGTGCCTCGGGGGGAGGGGAGAGTATCTCGGGGGGAGGGGAGAGTGTCTCGGGGGGAGGCGCGAGTGTCTTGGGGGAGGGGAGAGTGTCTCGGGGGGAGGGGCGAGTGTCTTGGGGGAGGGGAGAGTGTCTCGGGGGGAGGGGCGAGTGTCTTGGGGGAGGGGAGAGTGTCTCGGGGGGAGGGAATAATGTCCCGGGGGAGGGGAGAGTGCCCCAGGGGAGAGGAGAGTGTCCCGGGGTGAGGGGAGAGTGTCCCGGGGTGAAGGGAGAGTGTCCCGGGGGGAAGTGAGGGTGTCTCGGGGGAGGGGAGAGTGTCTCAGGGGGAGGGGAGAGTGTCTCGGGGGGAGGGGAGAGTGTCTCGGGGGGAGGGGAGAGTGTCTCGGGGGGAGGGGAGATTGTCTCGGGGGGAGAGGATAGTGTCGCGGGGGGAGGGGAGAGTGTCTCGGAGGGAGGCGAGAGAGTCTCGGGGGGAGGGCAGATTATCTCGGGGGGAGGGGAGAATGTTTCGGGGGGGAGGGGAGACTGTCTCGCGGGAGGGGAGAGTGTCTCGGGATCCGGGGAGAGTGTCTCGGGGGGAGGGGAGAGTGTCTCGTGGGAGGGGAGAGTGTCTCGGGGGCAGGGGAGAGTGTCTCGCGGGGAGGGGAGAGTGTCTCGGGGGAGTGGAGTGTGTCTCGGGGGGAGGGGAGTGTGTCTAGGTTGGAGGGGAGAGTGTCTCGTGGGGAGGGGAGAGTGTCTCGGGGGAGGGCAGAGTGTCTCAGGGGTAGGTGAGAGTGTCCCGGGGGGAGTGGTGTGTGTCCCGGGGGTAGGGGTGGGTGTCTCGGGGGGAGGGGAGAGTGACTCGAGGGGAGGGGAGGGGAGAGTGTCTCGGGGGGAGGGGAGAGTGTCTCAGGGGGAGGAGAGAGTATCCCGAGGGGAGGGGAGAGTGTCCCGGGGGGAGTGGAGAGTGTCCCGAGTGGAGGGGAGAGTGTCCCGGGGGGATTGGAGAGTGTCTCGGGGGGCGGGAAGAGTGTCCGGGGGGGAGGGGAGAGTGTCCCGAGGGGAGGGGAGAGTGTCACGGGGGGAGGGGAGAGTGTCCCAGGGGGAGGGGAGAGTGTCCCGGGGGAGGGGAGAGTCTCTCGGGTGTAGGGGAGGGGAGAGTGTCTTGGGGGGAGTGGAGAGTGTCTCGGGGGGAGGGGAGAGTGTCTCGGGGGGAGGGGAGAGTGTGTTGGGGGAGCGGAGAGTGTCTCTGAGGGAGCGGAGGGTGTCCCGGGGGAGGGGAGAATGTCTCGGGGGAGGGGAGAATGTCTCGGGGGGTGGGGAGAGTGTCTCGGGGGGAGGGGAGAGTGTCTCAGGGGGAGGGGAGAGTGTCTCAGGGGGAGGGGCGAGTGTGTTGGGGGAGCGGAGAGTGTCTCTGAGGGAGCGGAGGGTGTCCCGGGGGAGGGGAGAATGTCTCGGGGGAGGGGAGAATGTCTCGGGGGGTGGGGAGAGTGTCTCGGGGGGAGGGCAGAGTGTCGCGGGGGGAGGGCAGAGTGTCGCGGGGGGAGGGGAGAGTGTCTCGGGGGAGGGGAGAATGTCTCGGGGGGTGGGGAGAGTGTCTCGGGGGAGGGGAGAGTGTCTCAGGGGGAGGAGAGAGTGTCTCGTGGGCAGGGGATAGTATCTCATGGGGAGGGGAGAGTGTCTCGTGGGGAGGCGAGAGTGTCTCGGGGAGAGGGGAGAGTGTCCCGGGGGGAGGGGAGATTGTCTCGGGGGGAGGGGAGAGTGTCTCGGGGGGAGGGGAGAGTGTCACGGGGGGAGGGGAGATTGTCTCGGGGGGAGGGGAGAGTGTCTCGGGGGGAGGGGAGAGTGTCCCGGGGGGAGGGGAGATTGTCTCGGGGGGAGGGGAGAGTGTCTCGGGGGGAGGGGAGAGTGTCCCGGGGGGAGGGGAGATTGTCTCGGGGGGAGGGGAGAGTGTCTCGGGGGGAGGGGAGAGTGTCACGGGGAGAGGGGAGAGTGTCCCGGGGGGAGGGGAGATTGTCTCGGGGGGAGGGGAGAGTGTCTCGGGGGGAGGGGAGAGTGTCACGGGGAGAGGGGAGAGTGTCCCGGGGGGAGGGGAGAGTGTCCCGGGGGGAGGGGAGAGTGTCTCGGGGGGAGGGGAGAGTGTCTCGGGGGGAGGGGAGAGTGTCACGGGGAGAGGGGAGAGTGTCCCGGGGGGAGGGGAGATTGTCTCGGGGGGAGGGGAGAGTGTCTCGGGGGGAGGGGAGAGTGTCACGGGGAGAGGGGAGAGTGTCCCGGGGGGAGGGGAGAGTGTCCCGGGGGGAGGGGAGAGCGTCTCAGGGGGAGGGGAGAGTGTCTCAGGGGTCGGGGAGAGTCTCCCGTGGGGAGGGGTTTGTGTCCCGGGTGGAGGAGAGGGTGTCTCGGGGGCTGGGGAGAGTAAACCGAGGGGAGGGAAGGGGAGAGTGTCTCGGGGGGAGGGGAGAGTGTCTCAGGGGGAGTGGAGAGTGTCTCAGGGGGGGGGGAGAGTGTCCCGAGGGGAGGGGAGAGTGTCTCGGGGGGAGTGGAGAGTGTCTCGGGGGGAGGGGAGAGTGTCCCGAGGGGAGGGGAGAGTGTCTCGGGGGGAGTGGAGAGTGTCTCGGGGGGAGGGGAGAGTGTCTCGGGGGGAGTGGAGAGTGTCTCGGGGGGAGGGGAGAGTGTCTAGGTTGGAGGGGAGAGTGTCTCAGGGGGAGGGGAGAGTGTCCCGAGGGGAGGGGAGAGTGTCCCGGGGGGAGGGGAGAGTGTCCCGGGTGGAGGGGAGAGTGTCCCGGGGGGAGGGGAGAGTGTCTCAGGGGGAGGGGAGAGTGTCCCGAGGGGAGGGGAGAGTGTCTCGGGGGGAGGGGAGAGTGTCCCGCGGGGAGGGGAGAGCGTCCCGGCGGGAGGGGAGAGTGTCCCGAGTGGAGGGGAGAGTGTCCCGGGGGGAGGGGAGAGTGTCTCAGGGGGATGGGAGAGTGTCCCGAGGGGAGGGGAGAGTGTCTCGGGGGGAGTGGAGAGTGTCTCGGGGGGAGGGGAGAGTGTCTAGGTTGGAGGGGAGAGTGTCTCAGGGGGAGGGGAGAGTGTCCCGAGGGGAGGGGAGAGTGTCCCGGGGGGAGGGGAGAGTGTCCCGGGTGGAGGGGAGAGTGTCCCGGGGGGAGGGGAGAGTGTCTCAGGGGGAGGGGAGAGTGTCCCGAGGGGAGGGGAGAGTGTCCCGGGGGGAGGGGAGAGTGTCCCGCGGGGAGGGGAGAGCGTCCCGGCGGGAGGGGAGAGTGTCCCGGGGGGAGGGGAGAGCTTCTCAGGGGGAGGGGAGAGTGTCTCGCGGGGAGGGGAGAGTGTCTAGGTTGGAGGGGAGAGTGTCACGGGGGGAGGGGGGAGTGACACGGGGGGAGGGGGGAGTGTCCCGGGGGGGAGGGAGATTGTCCCGGGGGGAGGGGAGAGTGTCCCGGGGGGAGGGGAGAGCGTCTGAGGGGGAGGGGAGAGTGTCTCGGGGGGAGGGGAGAGTGTCTGAGGGGGAGGGGAGAGTGTCTCGGGGGGAGGGGAGAGTGTCTCGGGGGGAGGGGAGAGTGTCTCGGGGGTAGGTGAGAGTGTCCCGGGGGGAGGGGTGTGTGTCCCGGGGGTAGGGGAGGGTGTCTCGGGGGGCAGGGAGAGTGACCCGAGGGGAGGGGAGGGGAGAGTGTCTCGTGGTGAGGGGAGAGTGTCTCGGGGGGAGGGGAGAGTGTCTCGGGGGGAGGGGAGAGTGTCTCTGGGGAGGGGAGAGTGTCTCGGGGGAGGGGAGAGTGTCTCAGGGGGAGGGGAGAGTGTCTAGGTTGGAGGGGAGAGTGTTTCGGGGGGAGGGGAGAGTGTCACGGGGGGAGGGGAGAGTGTCCCGGGGGGGAGGGAGAGCGTCTGAGGGGGAGGGGAGAGTGTCTCGGGGCGAGGGGAGAGTGACCCGAGGGGAGGGGAGGGGAGAGTGTCTCGGGGGGAGGGGAGAGTTTCTCAGGGGGAGGGGAGAGTGTCCCGAGGGGAGGGGAGAGTGTCCCGGGGGGAGGGGAGAGTGTCCCGAGTGGAGGGGAGAGTGTCTCGTGGGGAGTGGAGAGTGTCTCGGGGGGCGGGGAGAGTGTCCGGGGGGAGGGGAGAGTGTCCCGAGGGGAAAGGAGAGTGTCACCGGGAGAGGGGAGAGTGTCCCGGGGGGAAGGGAGAGTGTCCCGGGGGGAGGGGAGAGTGTCCCGGGGGGAGGGGAGAGCGTCTCAGGGGGAGGGGAGTGTGTCTCAGGGGTAGGGGAGAGTGTCCCGGGGGGAGGGGAGAGTAACCCGAGGGGAGGGGAGGGGAGAGTGTCTCGGGGGGAGGGGAGAGTGTCTCAGGGGGAGGGGAGAGTGTCCCGAGGGGAGGGGAGCATGTCCCGGGGGGAGGGGAGAGTGTCCCGAGTGGAGGGGAGACTGTCTCGTGGGGAGTGGAGAGTGTCCCGGGGGGAAGGGAGAGTCTCTCGGGGGGAGTGGAGGGTGTCTCGGGGGAGGGGTGGGTGTCTCAGGGGAGTGGAGAGTGTCTCGGGGGGAGGGGAGAGTGTCTCGTGGTGAGGGGAGAGTGTCTCGGGGGGAGGGGAGAGTGTCACGGGGGGAGGGGAGAGTGTATCGGGGGAGGGGAGAGTGTCTCAGGGGGAGGGGGGAGTGTCTCGGGGGCCGGGGAGAGTGTCTCGGGGGGAGGGGAGAGTGTCTCGTGGTGAGGGGAGAGTGTCTCGGGGGGAGGGGAGAGTGTCACGGGGGGAGGGGAGAGTGTATCGGGGGAGGGGAGAGTGTCTCAGGGGGAGGGGAGAGTGTCTCGGGGGAGTGGAGAGTGTCTCGGTGGGAGTGGAGAGTGCCTCGCGGGGAGGGGAGAGTGTCTCGGGGGGAGGGGAGAGTGTCCCGGGGGGAGGGATGAGTGTCCCGGGGGAGGGGAGAGTATCTCGGGGGGAGGGGTGGGGAGAGTGTCCCCGGGGCGAAGGGAGAGTGTCTTGGGGGGAGTGGAGAGTGTCTCGGGTGGAGGGGAGAGTGTCACGGGGGAGGGGAGAGTCTCTCGGGGGGAGGGGAAGGGAGAGTGTCCCCGGGGCGAGGGGAGAGTGTCTTGGGGGGAGTGGAGAGTGTCTCGGGTGGAGGGGAGAGTGTCACGGGGGGAGGGGAGAGTGTCCCGGGGGGAAGGGAGAGTCTCCCGGGGGGAGTGGAGGGTGTCTCGGGGGAGGGGAGGGTGTCTCAGGGGAGTGGAGAGTGTCTCGGGGGGAGGAGAGAGTGTCTCAGGGGGAGGGGAGAGAGTCCCGAGGGGAGGGGAGAATGTCCCGGGGGGAGGGGAGAGTGTCCCGAGTGGAGGGGAGAGTGTCCCGGGAGGAGGGGAGAGTGTCCCGGGGGGAAGGGAGAGTCTCCCGGGGGGAGTGGAGGGTGTCTCGTGGGAGGGGAGGGTGTCTCAGGGGAGTGGAGAGTGTCTCGGGGGGAGGGGAGAGTGTCTCGTGGTGAGGGGAGAGTGTCTCGGGGGGAGGGGAGAGTGTCACGGGGGGAGGGGAGAGTGTATCGGGGGAGGGGAGAGTGTCTCAGGGGGAGGGGAGAGTGTCTCGGGGGCCGGGGAGAGTGTCTCGGGGGGAGGGGAGAGTGTCTCGTGGTGAGGGGAGAGTGTCTCGGGGGGAGGGGAGAGTGTCACAGGGGGAGGGGAGAGTGTATCGGGGAGGGGAGAGTGTCTCAGGGGGAGGGGAGAGTGTCTCGGGGGAGTGGAGAATGTCTCGGGGGTGTGGAGAGAGTCTCGGGGGGAGGGGAGAGTGTCTAGGGGGGAGGGGAGAGTGTCTCGCGGGGAGGGGAGAGTGTCTCGGGGGAGTGGAGAGTGTCTCGGGGGAGTGGAGTGTGTCTCGGGGGGAGGGGAGAGTGTCTCGGGGGGAGGGGAGAGTGTCTCGGGTGGAGGGGAGAGTGTTTCGGGGGAGGGGAGAGTGTCTCAGTGGTAGGTGAGTGTGTCCCGTGGGGAGGGGTGTGTGTCCCGGGGGTAGGGGAGGGTGTCTCGGGGGAAGGGGAGAGTGACCCGAGGGGAGGGGAGGGGAGAGTGTCTCGGTGGGAGGGGAGAGTGTCTCAGGGGGAGGGGAGAGTGTCCCGAGGGGAGGGGAGAGTGTCCCGGGGGAGGGGAGAGTGTCCCGAGTGAAGGGGACGGTGTCTCGGGGGGAGTGGATAGTGTCTCGGGGGGCGGGAAGAGTGTCCGGGGGGGAGGGGAGAGTGTCCCGAGGGGAGAGGAGAGTGTCACGGGGGGAGGGGAGAGTTTCCCGGGGAGAAGGGAGAGCGTCCCGGCGGGAGGGGAGAGTGTCCCGGGGGGAGGGGAGAGCGTCTCAGGGGGAGGGGAGAGTGTCTCGGGGGGAGGGGAGAGTGTCTCAGGGGGAGGGGAGAGTGTCCCGGGAGGAGGGGGGTGTGTCCCGGATGGAGGGGAGGGTTTCTCGGGGGGAGGGGAGAGTGACCCGATGGGAGTGGAGAATGTCCCGGGGGGAAGGGAGAGTGTCTCAGGGGGAGGGGAGAGTGTCCCGAGGGGAGGGGAGAATGTCCCGGGGGGAGGGGAGAGTGTCCCGAGTGGAGGGGAGAGTGTCCCGGGAGGACGGGAGAGTGTCCCGGGGGGAAGGGAGTGTCTCCCGGGGGGAGTGGAGGGTGTCTCGGGGGAGGGGAGCGTGTCTCAGTGGGAGGGGAGGGTGTCTCAGGGGAGTGGAGAGTGTCTCGGGGGGAGGGGAGAGTGTCTCGTGGTGAGGGGAGAGTGTCTCGGGGGGAGGGGAGAGTGTCACGGGGGGAGGGGAGAGTGTATCGGGGGAGGGGAGAGTGTCTCAGGGGGAGGGGAGAGTGTCTCGGGGGCCAGGGAGAGTGTCTCGGGGGGAGGGGAGAGTGTCTCGTGGTGAGGGGAGAGTGTCTCGGGGGGAGGGGAGAGTGTCACGGGGGGAGGGGAGAGTGTATCGGGGGAGGGGAGAGTGTCTAGTGGGGAGGGGAGAGTGTCTCGGGGGGAGGGGAGAGTGTCCCGGGGGGAGGGATGAGTGTCCCGGGGGAGGGGAGAGTCTCTCGGGGGGAGGGGTGGGGGGAGTGTCCCCGGGGCGAGGGGAGAGTGTCTTGGGGGGAGTGGAGAGTGTCTCGGGGGGAGGGGAGAGTGACCCGGGGGAGGGGAGAGTCTCTCGGGGGGAGGGGAGGGGAGAGTGTCCCCGGGGCGAGGGGAGAGTGTCTTGGGGGGAGTGGAGAGTGTCTCGGGGGGAGGGGAGAGTGTCCCGGGGGGGAGGGGAGAGCGTCTGAGGGGGAGGGGAGAGTGTCTCGGGGGGAGGGTGAGTGTCTCGGGGGGAGGGGATAGTGTCACGGGGGAGTGGAGAGTGTCTCGTGGGGCGGGGAGAGTGACCCGAGGGGAGGGGAGGGGAGAGTGTCTCGGGGGGAGGGGAGAGTGTCTCAGGGGGAGGGGAGTGTGTCCCGAGGGGAGGGGAGAGAGTCCCGGGGGGAGGGGAGAGTGTCCCGAGTGGAGGGGTGAGTGTCTCGTGGGGAGTGGAGAGTGTCTCGGGGGGCGGGGAGACTGTCCCGGGGGGAGGGGAGAGCGTCTCATGGGGAGGGGAGAGTGTCTCAGGGGTAGGGGAGAGTGTCCCGTGGGGAGGGGTTTGTGTCCCGGGTGGAGGAGAGAGTGTCTCAGGGGGAGGGGAGAGTGTCCCGGGGGGAAGGGAGAGTCTCCCGGGGGGAGTGGAGGGCGTCTCGGGGGGAGGGGAGAGTGTCTCAGGGGGAGGAGAGTGTGTCACGAGGGGAGGGGAGAGTGTCTCAGGGGGAGGGGAGGGTGTCTCGGGGGAAGGGGAGAGTGACCCGAGGGGAGGGGAGGGGAGAGTGTCCTGAGTGGTGGGGAGAGTGTCTCGGGGGGAGTGGAGAGTGTCCCGATGCGAGGGGAGAGTGTCTCGGGGGGCGGGAAGAGTGTCCGGGGGGGAGGGGAGAGTGTCCCGAGGGGAGAGGAGAGTGTCACGGGGGGAGTGGAGAGTTTCCCGGGGAGAAGGGAGAGCGTCCCGGGGGGCGGGAAGAGTGTCAGGGGGGGAGGGGAGAGTGTCCCGGGGGGAGGGGAGAGCGTCTCAGGGGGAGGGGAGAGTGTCTCGGGGGGAGGGGAGAGTGTCTCGGGGGGAGGGGAGAGTGTCTCTGGGGAGGGGAGAGTGTCTCAGGGGTAGTGGAGAGTATCCCGGGAGGAGGGGGGGGTGTCCCGGATGGAGGGGAGAGTGTCCCGAGTGGAGGGGAGAGTGTCCCGGGGGGAGGGGAGAGTGTCCCGGGGGGAAGGGAGAGTCTCCCGGGGGGAGTGGAGGGTGTCTCGGGGGAGGGGAGCGTGTCTCAGGGGGAGGGGAGAGTGTCTCAGGGGAGTGGAGAGTGTCTCGGGGGGAGGGGAGAGTGTCTCGTGGTGAGGGGAGAGTGTCTCGGGGGGAGGGGAGAGTGTCACGGGGGGAGGGGAGAGTGTATCGGGGGAGGGGAGAGTGTCTCAGGGGGAGGGGAGAGTGTCTCAGGGGTCGGGGAGAGTGTCTCGGGGGGAGGGGAGAGTGTCTCGTGGTGAGGGGAGTGTGTCTCGGGGGGAGGGGAGAGTGTCACGGGGGGAGGGGAGAGTGTATCGGGGGAGGGGAGAGTGTCTCAGGGGGAGGGGAGATTGTCTCGGGGGAGTGGAGAGTGTCTCGGGGCGAGTGGAGAGTGCCTCGGGGGGAGGGGAGAGTGTCTAGTGGGGAGGGGAGTGTGTCTCGGGGGGAGGGATGAGTGTCCCGGGGGAGGGGAGAGTCTCTCGGGGAGAGGGGAGAGTGTCCCGGGGGAGGGGAGAGTCTCTCGGGGGGAGGGGAGGGGAGAGTGTCCCCGGGGCGAGGAGAGAGTGTCTTGGGGGGAGTGGAGAGTGTCTCGGGGGGAGGGGAGGGGAGAGTGTCCCGGGGGGAGGGGAGAGCGTCTGAGGGGGAGGGGAGAGTGTCTCGGGGGGAGGGGAGAGTGTCACGGGGGGAGGGATGTGTGTCCCGGGGGTAGGGGAGGTTATCTCGTGGGGCGGGGAGAGTGACCCGAGGGGAGGGGAGGGGAGAGTGTCTCGGGGGGAGGGGAGATTGTCTCAGGGGGAGGGGAGTGTGTCCCGAGGGGAGGGGAGAGAGTCCCGGGGGGAGGGGAGAGTATCCCGAGTGGAGGGGAGAGTGTCTCGGGGGAGTGGAGAGTGTCTCGTGGGGAGTGGAGAGTGTCTCGGGGAGAGGGGAGAGTGTCCCGGGGGGAGGGGAGAGAGTCCCGAGGGGAGGGGAGAGTGTCACGGGGAGATGGGAGAGTGTCCCGGGGGGAAGGGAGAGTGTCCCGGGGGGAGGGGTTTGTGTCCCGGGTGGAGGGGCGAGTGTCCCGGGGGGAAGGGAGAGTCTCCCGGGGGGAGTGGAGGGCGTCTCGGGGGAGGGGAGAGTGTCTCAGTGGGAGGGGAGAGTGTCTCAGGGGGAGGGGAGAGTGTCTCGGGGTGAGGGGAGTGTGCCTCGGGGGGAGGGGACAATATCTCGGGGGGCGGGGTGGAGAGTGTCTCGGGGGCCGGGGAGAGTGTCTCGGGGGGAGGGGAGAGTGTCTCGGGGGGAGGGGTGAGTGTCTCGGGGGGAGGGGAGAGTGTCTCGGGGGAGGGGAGAGTGTCTCAGGGGGAGGGGAGAGTGTCTAGGTTGGAGGGGAGAGTGTCTCGGGGGAAGGGGAGAGTGTCACGGGGGGAGGGGAGAGTGTCTCGGGGGTAGGGGAGAGTGTCCCGGGGGGAGGGATGTGTGTCCCGGGGGTAGGGGAGGGTATCTCGGGGGGCGGGGAGAGTGACCCGAGGGGAGGGGAGGGGAGAGTGTCTCGGGGGGAGGGGAGAGTGTCTCAGGGGGAGGGGAGAGTGTCCCGAGTGGAGGGGAGAGTGTCTCGTGGGGAGTGGAGAGTGTCTCGGGGGGCGGGGAGAGTGTCCGGGGGGAGGGGAGAGTGTCCCGAGGGGAGGGGAGAGTGTCACGGGGAGAGGGGAGAGTGTCCCGGGGGGAGGGGAGAATGTCCCGGGGGGAGGGGAGAGTGTCCCGAGTGGAGGGGAGTGTGTCTCGGGGGGAGGGGCGAGTGTCCCGGGGGGAAGGGAGAGTCTCCCGGGGGGAGTGGAGGGCGTCTCGGGGGAGGGGAGAGTGTCTCAGTGGGAGGGGAGAGTGTCTCAGGGGGAGGGGAGAGTGTCTCGGGGTGAGGGGAGTGTGCCTCGGGGGGAGGGGACAATATCTCGGGGGGCGGGGTGGAGAGTGTCTCGGGGGCCGGGGAGAGTAACCCGAGGGGAGGGGAGGGGAGAGTGTCTCGGGGGGAGGGGAGAGTGTCTCAGGGGGAGGGGAGAGTGTCCCGAGGGGAGGGGAGAATGTCCCGGGGGGAGGGGAGAGTGTCCCGAGTGGAGGGGAGTGTGTCTCGGGGGGAGGGGCGAGTGTCCCGGGGGGAAGGGAGAGTCTCCCGGGGGGAGTGGAGGGCGTCTCGGGGGAGGGGAGAGTGTCTCAGTGGGAGGGGAGAGTGTCTCAGGGGGAGGGGAGAGTGTCTCGGGGTGAGGGGAGTGTGCCTCGGGGGGAGGGGACAATATCTCGGGGGGCGGGGTGGAGAGTGTCTCGGGGGCCGGGGAGAGTGTCTCGGGGGGAGGGGAGAGTGTCTCGGGGGGAGGGGTGAGTGTCTCGGGGGGAGGGGAGAGTGTCTCGGGGGAGGGGAGAGTGTCTCAGGGGGAGGGGAGAGTGTCTAGGTTGGAGGGGAGAGTGTCTCGGGGGAAGGGGAGAGTGTCACGGGGGGAGGGGAGAGTGTCTCGGGGGTAGGGGAGAGTGTCCCGGGGGGAGGGATGTGTGTCCCGGGGGTAGGGGAGGGTATCTCGGGGGGCGGGGAGAGTGACCCGAGGGGAGGGGAGGGGAGAGTGTCTCGGGGGGAGGGGAGAGTGTCTCAGGGGGAGGGGAGAGTGTCCCGAGTGGAGGGGAGAGTGTCTCGTGGGGAGTGGAGAGTGTCTCGGGGGGCGGGGAGAGTGTCCGGGGGGAGGGGAGAGTGTCCCGAGGGGAGGGGAGAGTGTCACGGGGAGAGGGGAGAGTGTCCCGGGGGGAGGGGAGAGTGTCCCGGGGGGAGGGGAGAGCGTCTCAGGGGGAGGGGAGAGTGTCTCAGGGGTAGGGGAGAGTGTCCCGTGGGGAGGGGTTTGTATCCCGGGTGGAGGAGAGGGTGTCTCGGGGGGAGGGGAGAGTAACCGGAGGGGAGGGGAGAGTGTCTCGGGGGGAGGGGAGAGTGTCTCAGGGGGAGGGGAGAGTGTCCCGAGGGGAGGGGAGAATGTCCCGGGGGGAGGGGAGAGTGTCCCGAGTGGAGGGGAGAGTGTCACGGGGGGAGGGGAGAGTGTCCCGGGGGGAAGGGAGTGTCTCCCGGGGGGAGTGGAGGGCGTCTCGGGGGAGGGGAGAGTGTCTCAGTGGGAGGGGAGAGTGTCTCAGGGGGAGGAGAGAATGTCTCAGGGGGAGGGGAGAGTGTCCCGAGGGGAAGGGAGAATGTCCCGGGGGGAGGGGAGAGTGTCCCGAGTGGAGGGGAGAGTGTACCGGGGGGAGGGGAGAGTGACCCGATGGGAGGGGAGGGGAGAGTGTCTCGGGGGGAGGGGAGAGTGTCTCAGGGGGAGGGGAGAGTGTCCCGAGGGGAAGGGAGAATGTCCCGGGGGGAGGGGAGAGTGTCCCGAGTGGAGGGGAGAGTGTCCCGGGGGGAGGGGAGAGTGTCCCGAGTGGAGGGGAGAGTGTCCCGGGAGGAGGGGAGAGTGTCCCGGGGGGAAGGGAGAGTGTCTCAGGGGAGTGGAGAGTGTCTCGGGGGGAGGGGAGAGTGTCTCGTGGTGAGGGGAGAGTGTCTCGGGGGGAGGGGAGAGTGTCACGGGGGGAGGGGAGAGTGTATCGGGGGAGGGGAGAGTGTCTCAGGGGGAGGGGAGAGTGTCTCGGGGGCCGGGGAGAGTGTCTCGTAGTGAGGGGAGAGTGTCTCGTGGTGAGGGGAGAGTGTCTCGGGGGGAGGGGAGAGTGTCACGGGGGGAGGGGAGAGTGTATCGGGGGAGGGGAGAGTGTCTCAGGGGGAGGGGAGAGTGTCTCGGGGGAGTGGAGAGTGTCTCGGGGGGAGTGGAGAGTGCCTCGGGGGGAGGGGAGAGTGTCTAGTGGGGGGGGATAGTGTCTCGGGGGGAGGGGAGAATGTCCCGGGGGGAGGGGAGAAGGTCCCGGGGGAGGGGAGAGTCTCTCGGGGGGAGGGGAGGGGAGAATGTCCCCGGGGCGAGGGGAGAGTGTCTTGGGGGGAGTGGAGAGTGTCTCGGGGGGAGGGGAGAGTGTCACGGGGGGAGGGGAGAGTGCCCCAGGGGAGAGGAGAGTGTCCCGGGGGGAGGGGAGAGTGCCCCCGGGTGAAGGGAGAGTGTCCCGGGGGGATCGGAGTGTGTCTCGGGGGAGGGGAGAGTGTCTCAGGGGGAGGGGAGAGTGTCTCAGGGGGAGGAGAGAGTGTCTCGGGGGGAGGGGAGAGTGTCTCGGGGAGAGGGGAGAGTGTCTCGGGGGGAGGCGCGAGTGTCTCGGGGGGTGGGGAGAGTGTCTCGGGGGAGGGGTGAGTGTCACGGGGGGAGGGGAGAGTGTCTCAGGGGGAGTGGAGAGTGCCCCAGGGGAGAGGAGAGTGTCCCGGGGGGAGGAGAGAGTGCCCCGGGGTGAAGGGAGAGTGTCCCGGGGGGAGGGGAGGGTGTCTCGGGGGAGGGGAGAGTGTCTCAGGGGGAGGGGAGAGTGTCTCAGGGGGAGGAGAGAGTGTCTCGGGGGCAGGGGAGAGAATCTCGGGGGGAGGGGAGAGTGTCTCAGGGGGAGGGGAGAGTGTCTCAGGGGGAGGGGAGAGTGTCTCAGGGGGAGGCGAGAGTGTCTCGGGGGCAGGGGAGAGAATCTCGGCGGAGGGGAGATTGTCTCGGGAGGAGAGGTGAGTGTCTCGGGGGGGAGGGGAGAGTGTCTCGGGGGGAGGGGAGAGTGTCTCGGGGGGAGGGGAGATTGTCTCGGGGGGAGGGGAGAATGTTTCGGGGGGGAGGGGAGAGTGTCTCGGGGGGAGGGGAGAGTGTCTCGGGGGGAGGGGAGAGTGTCTCGGGGGAGGGGAGAGTGTCTCGGGGGGAGGCGAGAGTGTCTCGGGGGGAGGGGAGAGTGTCTCGGGGGGAGGCGAGAGTGTCTCGGGGGCCGGGGAAAGTGTCTCGGGGGGAGGGGAGAGTGTCTCGGGGGAGGGGAGAGTGTCTCGGGGGGAGGGGAGAGTGTCTAGGTTGGAGGGGAGAGTGTCTCGGGGGGAGGGGAGAGTGTCTCTGGGGAGGGGAGAGTGTCTCAGGGGTAGTAGAGAGTGTCTCGGGGGGAGGGGAGAGTGTCTCGTGGTGAGGGGAGAGTGTCTCGGGGGGAGGGGAGAGTGTCACGGGGGGAGGGGAGAGTGTACCGGGGGGAGGGGAGAGTGACCCGATGGGAGGGGAGGGGAGAGTGTCTCGGGGGGAGGGGAGAGTGTCTCAGGGGGAGGGGAGAGTGTCCCGAGGGGAAGGGAGAATGTCCCGGGGGGAGGGGAGAGTGTCCCGAGTGGAGGGGAGAGTGTCCCGGGGGGAGGGGAGAGTGTCCCGAGTGGAGGGGAGAGTGTCCCGGGAGGAGGGGAGAGTGTCCCGGGGGGAAGGGAGAGTCTCCCGGGGGGAGTGGAGGGTGTCTCGGGGGAGGGGAGCGTGTCTCAGTGGGAAGGGAGAGTCTCCCGGGGGGAGGGGAGAGTGTCTCGGGGGGAGGGGAGAGTGTCTCAGGGGAGTGGAGAGTGTCTCGGGGGGAGGGGAGAGTGTCTCGTGGTGAGGGGAGAGTGTCTCGGGGGGAGGGGAGAGTGTCACGGGGGGAGGGGAGAGTGTATCGGGGGAGGGGAGAGTGTCTCAGGGGGAGGGGAGAGTGTCTCGGGGGCCGGGGAGAGTGTCTCGTAGTGAGGGGAGAGTGTCTCGTGGTGAGGGGAGAGTGTCTCGGGGGGAGGGGAGAGTGTCACGGGGGGAGGGGAGAGTGTATCGGGGGAGGGGAGAGTGTCTCAGGGGGAGGGGAGAGTGTCTCGGGGGAGTGGAGAGTGTCTCGGGGGGAGTGGAGAGTGCCTCGGGGGGAGGGGAGAGTGTCTAGTGGGGGGGGATAGTGTCTCGGGGGGAGGGGAGAATGTCCCGGGGGGAGGGGAGAATGTCCCGGGGGAGGGGAGAGTCTCTCGGGGGGAGGGGAGGGGAGAATGTCCCCGGGGCGAGGGGAGAGTGTCTTGGGGGGAGTGGAGAGTGTCTCGGGGGGAGGGGAGAGTGTCACGGGGGGAGGGGAGAGTGCCCCAGGGGAGAGGAGAGTGTCCCGGGGGGAGGGGAGAGTGCCCCCGGGTGAAGGGAGAGTGTCCCGGGGGGATCGGAGTGTGTCTCGGGGGAGGGGAGAGTGTCTCAGGGGGAGGGGAGAGTGTCTCAGGGGGAGGAGAGAGTGTCTCG
This sequence comes from Pristiophorus japonicus, assembly GCF_044704955.1. Lineage (NCBI taxonomy): Eukaryota > Metazoa > Chordata > Chondrichthyes > Pristiophoridae > Pristiophorus > Pristiophorus japonicus. The sequence continues at coordinate 21,589 of NW_027254803.1, read as the reverse complement.
GGGGGAGGGGAGAGTGTCTCGGGGAGAGGGGAGAGTGTCTCGGGGGGAGGCGCGAGTGTCTCGGGGGGTGGGGAGAGTGTCTCGGGGGAGGGGTGAGTGTCACGGGGGGAGGGGAGAGTGTCTCAGGGGGAGGGGAGAGTGCCCCAGGGGAGAGGAGAGTGTCCCGGGGGGAGGAGAGAGTGCCCCGGGGTGAAGGGAGAGTGTCCCGGGGGGAGGGGAGGGTGTCTCGGGGGAGGGGAGAGTGTCTCAGGGGGAGGGGAGAGTGTCTCAGGGGGAGGAGAGAGTGTCTCGGGGGCAGGGGAGAGAATCTCGGGGGGAGGGGAGAGTGTCTCAGGGGGAGGGGAGAGTGTCTCAGGGGGAGGGGAGAGTGTCTCAGGGGGAGGGGAGAGTGTCTCGGGGGCAGGGGAGAGAATCTCGGCGGAGGGGAGATTGTCTCGGGAGGAGAGGTGAGTGTCTCGGGGGGGAGGGGAGAGTGTCTCAGGGGGAGGGGAGAGTGTCTCGGGGGCCGGGGAAAGTGTCTCGGGGGGAGGGGAGAGTGTCTCGGGGGAGGGGAGAGCGTCTCGGGGGGAGGCGAGAGTGTCTCGGGGGGAGGGGAGAGTGTCTCGGGGGGAGGCGAGAGTGTCTCGGGGGCCGGGGAAAGTGTCTCGGGGGGAGGGGAGAGTGTCACGGCGGGAGGGGAGAGTGTCCCGGGGGGGAGGGAGATTGTCCCGGGGGGAGGGGAGAGTGTCCCGGGGAGAGGGGAGAGCGTCTGAGGTGGAGGGGAGAGTGTCTCGGGGGGAGGGGAGAGTGTCTCGGGGGGAGGGGAGAGTGTCCCGGGGGTAGGGGAGGGTATCTCGGGGGGAGTGGAGAGTGTCCCGGGGGGAGGGGAGAGTGTCCCGAGTGGAGGGGAGAGTGTCTCGGGGGGCGGGGAGAGTGTCCGGGGGGAGGGGAGAGTGTCCCGAGGGGAGGGGAGAGTGTCCCGGGGGGAGGGGAGAGTGTCCCGGGGGGAGGGGAGAGCGTCTCAGGGGGAGGGGAGAGTGTCTCAGGGGTAGGGGAGAGTGTCCCGTGGGGAGGGGTTTGTGTCCCGGGTGGAGGAGAGTGTGTCTCGGGGGGAGGGGAGAGTAACCCGAGGGGAGGGGAGGGGAGAGTGTCTCGGGGGCAGGGGAGAATGTCTCAGGGGGAGGGGAGAGTGTCCTGAGGGGAGGGGAGAATGTCCCGGGGGGAGGGGTGCATGTCCCGAGTCGAGGGGAGAGTGTCTCGGGGGGAGGGGAGAGTGTCCCGAGGGGAGGGGAGAATGTCCCGGGGGGAGGGGAGCATGTCCCGAGTCGAGGGGAGAGTGTCTCGGGGGGAGGGGAGAGTGTCTCGGGGGGAGGGGAGAGTGTCTCGAGGGGAGGGGAGGGGAGAGTGTCTCGGGGGGAGGGGAGAGTGTCTCAGGGGGAGGGGAGAGTGTCCCGAGGGGAGGGGAGAGTGTCCCGTGGGGAGGGGAGAATGTCCCGAGTGGAGGAGAGAGTGTCTCGTGGGGAGTGGAGAGTGTCTCGGGGGGCGGGGAGAGTGTCCGGGGGGGAGGGGAGAGTGTCCCGAGGGGAGGGGAGAGTGTCCCGGGGGGAGGGGAGAGTGTCTCAGGGGTAGTAGAGAGTGTCCCGGGAGGAGGGGGGTGTGTCCCGGATGGAGGGGAGGGTTTCTCGGGGGGAGGGGAGAGTGACCCGATGGGAGGGGAGGGGAGAGTGTCTCGGGGGGAGGGGAGAGTGTCTCAGGGGGAGGGGAGAGTGTCCCGAGGGGAAGGGAGAATGTCCCGGGGGGAGGGGAGAGTGTCCCGAGTGGAGGGGAGAGTGTCCCGGGGGGAGGGGAGAGTGTCCCGAGTGGAGGGGAGAGTGTCCCGGGAGGAGGGGAGAGTGTCCCGGGGGGAAGGGAGAGTCTCCCGGGGGGAGTGGAGGGTGTCTCGGGGGAGGGGAGCGTGTCTCAGTGGGAAGGGAGAGTGTCTCAGGGGAGTGGAGAGTGTCTCGGGGGGAGGGGAGAGTGTCTCGTGGTGAGGGGAGAGTGTCTCGGGGGGAGGGGAGAGTGTCACGGGGGGAGGGGAGAGTGTATCGGGGGAGGGGAGAGTGTCTCAGGGGGAGGGGAGAGTGTCTCGGGGGCCGGGGAGAGTGTCTCGTAGTGAGGGGAGAGTGTCTCGTGGTGAGGGGAGAGTGTCTCGGGGGGAGGGGAGAGTGTCACGGGGGGAGGGGAGAGTGTAGCGGGGGAGGGGAGAGTGTCTCAGGGGGAGGGGAGAGTGTCTCGGGGGAGTGGAGAGTGTCTCGGGGGGAGTGGAGAGTGCCTCGGGGGGAGGGGAGAGTGTCTAGTGGGGGGGGATAGTGTCTCGGGGGGAGGGGAGAGTGTCCCGGGGGGAGGGGAGAATGTCCCGGGGGAGTGGAGAGTCTCTCGGGGGGAGGGGAGGGGAGAATGTCCCCGGGGCGAGGGGAGAGTGTATTGGGGGGAGTGGAGAGTGTCTCGGGGGGAGGGGAGAGTGTCACGGGGGGAGGGGAGAGTGCCCCAGGGGAGAGGAGAGTGTCCCGGGGGGAGGGGAGAGTGCCCCCGGGTGAAGGGAGAGTGTCCCGGGGGGATCGGAGTGTGTCTCGGGGGAGGGTCAGTGTCTCAGGGGGAGGGGAGAGTGTCTCAGGGGGAGGAGAGAGTGTCTCGGGGGGAGGGGAGAGTGTCTCGGGGAGAGGGGAGAGTGTCTCGGGGGGAGGCGCGAGTGTCTCGGGGGGTGGGGAGAGTGTCTCGGGGGAGGGGTGAGTGTCACGGGGGGAGGGGAGAGTGTCTCAGGGGGAGGGGAGAGTGCCCCAGGGGAGAGGAGAGTGTCCCGGGGGGAGGAGAGAGTGCCCCGGGGTGAAGGGAGAGTGTCCCGGGGGGAGGGGAGGGTGTCTCGGGGGAGGGGAGAGTGTCTCAGGGGGAGGGGAGAGTGTCTCAGGGGGAGGAGAGAGTGTCTCGGGGGCAGGGGAGAGAATCTCGGGGGGAGGGGAGAGTGTCTCGTGGGGAGGCGAGAGTGTCTCGGCGGAGGGGAGATTGTCTCGCGGGGAGAGGAGAGTGTCTTGGGGGAGGGGAGAGTGTCTCGGGGGGAGGCGAGAGTGTCTCGGGGGGAGGGGAGAGTGTCTCGGGGGGAGGGGAGATTGTCTCGGGGGGAGGGGAGAATGTTTCGGGGGGGAGGGGGAGAGTGTCTCGGGGGCCGGGGAAAGTGTCTCGGGGGAGGGGAGAGTGTCTCGGGGGAGGGGAGAGTGTCTCGGGGGGAGGGGAGAGTGTCTAGGTTGGAGGGGAGAGTGTCTCGGGGGAGGGGAGAGTGTCACGGCGGGAGGGGAGAGTGTCCCGGGGGGGAGGGAGATTGTCCCGGGGGGAGGGGAGAGTGTCCCGGGGGGAGGGGAGAGCGTCTGAGGTGGAGGGGAGAGTGTCTCGGGGGGAGGGGAGAGTGTCTCGGGGGGAGGGGAGAGTGTCCCGGGGGTAGGGGAGGGTATCTCGGGGGGCGGGGAGAGTGACCCGAGGGGAGGGGAGGGGAGAGTGTCTCGGGGGGAGGGGAGAGTGTCTCAGGGGGAGGGGAGAGTGTCCCGAGGGGAGGGGAGAGTGTCCCGGGGGGAGGGGAGAGTGTCCCGAGTGAAGGGGAGAGTGTCTCGGGGGGCGGGGTGAGTGTCCGGGGGGAGGGGAGAGTGTCCCGAGGGGAGGGGAGAGTGTCCCGGGGGGAGGGGAGAGTGTCCCGGGGGGAAGGGAGAGCGTCTCAGGGGGAGGGGAGAGTGTCTCAGGGGTAGGGGAGAGTGTCCCGTGGGGAGGGGTTTGTGTCCCGGGTGGAGGAGAGTGTGTCTCGGGGGGAGGGGAGAGTAACCCGAGGGGAGGGGAGGGGAGAGTGTCTCGGGGGCAGGGGAGAATGTCTCAGGGGGAGGGGAGAGTGTCCTGAGGGGAGGGGAGAATGTCCCGGGGGGAGGGGAGCATGTCCCGAGTCGAGGGGAGAGTGTCTCGGGGGGAGGGGAGAGTGTCTCGGGGGGAGGCGAGAGTGTCTCGGGGGGAGGGGAGAGTGTCTCGGGGGCCGGGGAAAGTGTCTCGGGGGGAGGGGAAAGTGTCTCGGGGGGAGGGGAGAGTGTCTCGGGGGGAGGGGAGAGTGTCCCGGGGGGAGGGGAGAGTGTCCCGGGGGGAAGGGAGAGTCTCCCGGGGGGAGTGGAGAGTGTCTCGGGGGGAGGGGAGAGTGTCTCGGGGGGAGGGGAGAGTGTCTCGGGGGGAGGGGAGAGTGTCTCGTGGTGAGGGGAGAGTGCCTCGGGGGGAGGGGCGAGTGTCTCAGGGGGAGTGGAGAGTGTCTCGGGGGAGTGGAGAATGTCTCGGGGGGTGTGGAGAGTGTCTCTGGGGGAGGGGAGAGTGTCTCGGGGGGAGGGGAGAGTGCCTCGCGGGGAGGGGAGAGTGTCTCAGGGGGAGGGGAGAGTGTCTCGGGGGAGTGGAGTGTGTCTCGGGGGAGTGGATAGTGTCTCGGGAGGAGGGGAGAGTGTCTAGGTTGGAGGGGAGTGTGTCTCGGGGGGAGGGGAGAGTGTCCCGGGGGGAGGGGAGAGTGTCTGAGGGGGAGGGGAGAGTGTCTCGGGGGGAGGGGAGAGTGTCTCGGGGGGAGGGGAGAGTGTCCCGGGGGGAGGGGTGTGTGTCCCGGGGGTAGGGGTGGGTGTCTCGGGGGGAGGGGAGAGCGTCTGAGGGGGAGGGGAGAGTGTCTCGGGGGGAGGGGAGAGTGTCCCGGGGGGAGGGGTGTGTGTCCCGGGGGTAGGGGTGGGTGTCTCGGGGGTAGGGGAGAGTGACCCGAGGGGAGGGGAGGGGAGAGTGTCTCGGTGGGAGGGGAGAGTGTCTCAGGGGGAGAGGAGAGTGTCTCAGGGGTAGGGGAGAGTGTCTCAGGGGGAGAGGAGAGTGTCTCAGGGGTAGGGGAGAGTGACCCGAGGGGAGTGGAGGGGAGAGTGTCTCGGGGGGAGGGGAGAGTGTTTCGGGGGAGGGGAGAGTGTCTCAGGGGTAGGGGAGAGTGTCCCGGGGGGAGGGGTGTGTGTCCCGGGGGTAGGGGTGGGTGTCTCGGGGGTAGGGGAGAGTGACCCGAGGGGAGGGGAGGGGAGAGTGTCTCGGGGGGAGGGGAGAGTGTCTCAGGGGGAGTGGAGAGTGTCTCAGGGGTAGGGGAGAGTGTCTCGGGGGTAGGGGAGAGTGACCCGAGGGGAGGGGAGGGGAGAGTGTCACGGGGGAGTGGAGAGTGTCTCAGGGGGAGGGGAGAGTGTCCCGAGGGGAGGGGAGAGTGTCCCGGGGGGAGGGGTGTGTGTCCCGGGGGTAGGGGAGGGTATCTCGGGGGGCGGTGATATTGTCTCGAGGGGAGGGGAGGGGAGAGTGTCTCGGGGGGAGGGGAGAGTGTCTCAGGGGGAGGGGAGAGTGTCCCGAGGGGAGGGGAGAGTGTCCCGTGGGGAGGGGAGAATGTCCCGAGTGGAGGAGAGAGTGTCTCGGGGGGAGTGAAGAGTGTCTCGGGGGGCGGGGAGAGTGTCCGGGGGGAGGGGAGAGTGTCTCGGGGGGAGGGGAGAGTGTCTCGGGGGGAGGGGACAATGTCTTGGGGGGGGGGGTGGAGAGTGTCTCGGGGGCCGGGGAGAGTGTCTCGGGGGGAGGGGAGAGTGTCTCGTGGTGAGGGGAGAGTGCCTCGGGGGGAGGGGCGAGTGTCTCAGGGGGAGGGGAGAGTGTCTCGGGGGAGTGGAGAATGTCTCGGGGGGTGTGGACAGTGTCTCTGGGGGAGGGGAGAGTGTCTCGGGGGGAGGGGAGAGTGCCTCGCGGGGAGGGGAGAGTGTCTCAGGGGGAGGGGAGAGTGTCTCGGGGGAGTGGAGTGTGTCTCGGGGGAGTGGATAGTGTCTCGGGAGGAGGGGAGAGTGTCTAGGTTGGAGGGGAGTGTGTCTCGGGCGGAGGGGAGAGTGTCCCGGGGGGAGGGGAGAGTGTCTGAGGGGGAGGGGAGAGTGTCTCGGGGGGAGGGGAGAGTGTCTCGGGGGGAGGGGAGAGTGTCCCGGGGGGAGGGGTGTGTGTCCCGGGGGTAGGGGTGGGTGTCTCGGGGGGAGGGGAGAGCGTCTGAGGGGGAGGGGAGAGTGTCTCGGGGGGAGGGGAGAGTGTCTCGGGGGGAGGGGAGAGTGTCCCGGGGGGAGGGGTGTGTGTCCCGGGGGTAGGGGTGGGTGTCTCGGGGGTAGGGGAGAGTGACCCGAGGGGAGGGGAGGGGAGAGTGTCTCGGTGGGAGGGGAGAGTGTCTCAGGGGGAGAGGAGAGTGTCTCAGGGGTAGGGGAGAGTGTCTCAGGGGGAGAGGAGAGTGTCTCAGGGGTAGGGGAGAGTGACCCGAGGGGAGGGGAGGGGAGAGTGTCTCGGGGGGAGGGGAGAGTGTTTCGGGGGAGGGGAGAGTGTCTCAGGGGTAGGGGAGAGTGTCCCGGGGGGAGGGGTGTGTGTCCCGGGGGTAGGGGTGGGTGTCTCGGGGGTAGGGGAGAGTGACCCGAGGGGAGGGGAGGGGAGAGTGTCTCGGTGGGAGGGGAGAGTGTCTCAGGGGGAGAGGAGAGTGTCCCGAGTGGAGGGGAGAATTTTTCTGCGGAGGGGAGAGTTTCCCGGGGGGAAGGGAGAGCGTCCCGGCGGGAGGGGAGAGTGTCACGTGAGGAGGGGGGGGTGTCCCGGATGGAGGGGAGGGTTTCTCGGGGGGAGGGGAGAGTGACCCGATGGGAGGGGAGGGGAGAGTGTCTCGGGGGGAGGGGAGAGTTTCTCAGGGGGAGGGGAGAGTGTCCCGAGGGGAGGGGAGAAAGTCCCGGGGGGAGGGGAGAGTGTCCCGAGTGGAGGGGAGAGTGTCCCGGGGGGAGGGGAGAGTGTCCCGGGGGGAGGGGAGAGTGTCCCGGGGGGAAGGGAGAGTCTCCCGGGGGGAGTGGAGGGTGTCGCGGCGGAGGGGAGCGTGTCTCAGGGGAGTGGAGAGTGTCTCGGGGGGAGGGGACAGTGTCTCGTGGTGAGGGGAGAGTGTCTCGGGGGGAGGGGAGAGTTTCACTGGGGGAGGGGAGAGTGTATCGGGGGAGGGGAGAGTGTCTCAGGGGGAGGGGAGAGTGTCTCGGGGGCCGGGGAGAGTGTCTCGGGGGGAGGGGAGAGTGTCTCGTGGTGAGGGGAGAGTGTCTCGGGGGGAGGGGAGAGTGTCACGGGGGGAGGGGAGAGTGTATCGGGGGAGGGGAGAGTGTCTCAGGGGGAGGGGAGAGTGTCTCGGGGGGAGGGGAGTGTGTATCGGGGGAGGGGAGAGTGTCTCAGGGGGAGGGGAGAGTGTCCCGGGGGGAGGGGAGTGTGTCCCGGGGGAGGGGAGAGTCTCTCGGGGGGAGGGGAGGGGAGAGTGTCCCCGGGGCGAGTGGAGAGTGTCTTGGGGGGAGTGGAGAGTGTCTCGGGGGGAGGGGAGTGTGTCACGGGGGGAGGGGAGGGTGTCCCGGGGGGAGGGGAGAGTGTCCCGGGGGAGGGGAGAGTGTCCCGGGGGGAGGGGAGAGTGTCCCGGGGGAGGGGAGAGTCTCTCGGGGGGAGGGGAGGGGAGAGTGTCCCCGGGGCGAGTGGAGAGTGTCTTGGGGGGAGTGGAGAGTGTCTCGGGGGGAGGGGAGAGTGTCTCGGGGGGAGGGGAGTGTGTCACGGGGGGAGGGGAGAGTGTCCCGGGGGGAGTGGAGAGTGTCGCCGGGGGAGGAGAGAGTGTCCCGGGGTGAAGGGAGAGTGTCCCGGGAGAGGGGAGAGTGTCTCAGGGGGAGGGGAGAGTGTCTCAGGGGGAGGAGAGAGTGTCTCGGGGGGAGGGGAGAGTGTCTCGGGGAGAGGGGAGAGTGTCTCGGGGGGCGGCGAGAGTGTCTCGGGGGGAGGGGAGAGTGTCCCGGGGGGAGGGGAGAATGTCCCGGGGGAGTGGAGAGTCTCTCGGGGGGAGGGGAGGGGAGAATGTCCCCGGGGCGAGGGGAGAGTGTCTTGGGGGGAGTGGAGAGTGTCTCGGGGGGAGGGGAGAGTGCCCCAGGGGAGAGGAGAGTGTCCCGGGGGGAGGGGAGAGTGCCCCGTGGTGAAGGGAGAGTGTCCCGGGGGGATCGGAGTGTGTCTCGGGGGAGGGGAGAGTGTCTCAGGGGGAGGGGAGAGTGTCTCAGGGGGAGGAGAGAGTGTCTCGGGGGGAGGGGAGAGTGTCTCGGGGAGAGGGGAGAGTGTCTCGGGGGGAGGCGCGAGTGTCTCGGGGGGTGGGGAGAGTGTCTCGGGGGAGGGGTGAGTGTCACGGGGGGAGGGGAGAGTGCCCCAGGGGAGAGGAGAGTGTCCCGGGGGGAGGAGAGAGTGTCTCAGGGGGAGGGGAGAGTGTCTCAGGGGGAGGGGAGAGTGTCTCAGGGGGAGGAGAGAGTGTCTCGGGGGGAGGGGAGAGTGTCTCGGGGGAGGGGAGATTGTCTCGGGGGGAGAGGAGAGTGTCTTGGGGGGAGGGGAGAGTGTCTCGGGGGGAGGCGAGAGTGTCTCGGGGGGAGGGGAGATTGTCTCGGGGGGGGGGGAGAATGTTTCGGGGGGGAGGGGAGAGTGTCTCGGGGGCCGGGGAAAGTGTCTCGGGGGGAGGGGAGAGTGTCTCGGGGGAGGGGAGAGTGTCTCGGGGGGAGGGGAGAGTGTCTAGGTTGGAGGGGAGAGTGTCTCGGGGGGAGGGGAGAGTGTCACGGCGGGAGGGGAGAGTGTCCCGGGGGGGAGGGAGATTGTCCCGGGGGGAGGGGAGAGTGTCCCGGGGGGAGGGGAGAGCGTCTGAGGTGGAGGGGAGAGTGTCTCGGGGGGAGGGGAGAGTGTCTCGGGGGGAGGGGAGAGTGTCCCGGGGGTAGGGGAGGGTATCTCGGGGGGCGGGGAGAGTGACCCGAGGGGAGGGGAGGGGAGAGTGTCTCGGGGGGAGGGGAGAGTGTCTCAGGGGGAGGGGAGAGTGTCCCGAGGGGAGGGGAGAGTGTCCCGGGGGGAGGGGAGAGTGTCCCGAGGGGAGGGGAGAGTGTCCCGGGCGGAGGGGAGAGTGTCCCGAGTGGAGGGGAGAGTGTCTCGGGGGGCGGGGAGAGTGTCCGGGGGGAGGGGAGAGTGTCCCGAGGGGAGGGGAGAGTGTCCCGGGGGGAGGGGAGAGTGTCCCGGGGGGAGGGGAGAGCGTCTCAGGGGGAGGGGAGAGTGTCTCAGGGGTAGGGGAGAGCGTCCCGTGGGGAGGGGTTTGTGTCCCGGGTGGAGGAGAGTGCGTCTCGGGGGGAGGGGAGAGTAACCCGAGGGGAGGGGAGGGGAGAGTGTCTCGGGGGCAGGGGAGAATGTCTCAGGGGGAGGGGAGAGTGTCCTGAGGGGAGGGGAGAATGTCCCGGGGGGAGGGGAGCATGTCCCGAGTCGAGGGGAGAGTGTCTCGGGGGGAGGGGAGAGTGTCCCGAGGGGAGGGGAGAGTGTCCCGAGGGGAGGGGAGAATGTCCCGGGGGGAGGGGAGCATGTCCCGAGTCGAGGGGAGAGTGTCTCTGGGGGAGGGGAGAGTGTCTCGGGGGGAGGGGAGAGTGTCCCGAGGGGAGGGGAGAAAGTCCCGGGGGGAGGGGAGCATGTCCCGAGTCGAGGGGAGAGTGTCTCGGGGGGAGGGGAGATTGTCTCGGGGGGAGGCGAGAGTGTCTCGGGGGGAGGGGAGAGTCTCTCGGGGGGAGGGGAAAGTGTCTCGGGGGGAGGGGAGAGTGTCACGGGGGAGTGGAGAGTGTCCCGGGGGGAGGGGTGTGTGTCCCGGGGGTAGGGGAGGGTATCTCGGGGGGCGGTGAGATTGTCTCGAGGGGAGGGGAGGGGAGAGTGTCTCGGGGGGAGGGGAGAGCGTCTCAGGGGGAGGGGAGAGTGTCCCGAGGCGAGGGGAGATTGTCCCGTGGGGAGGGGAGAATGTCCCGAGTGGAGGAGAGAGTGTCTCGGGGGGAGGGGAGAGTGTCTCGGGGGGAGGGGAGAATGTCCCGGGGGGAGGGGAGAGTGTCTCGGGGGGAGGGGACAATGTCTTGGGGGGGTGGTGGAGAGTGTCTCGGGGGCCGGGGAGAGTGTCTCGGGGGGAGGGGAGAGTGTCTCGGGGGAGTGGAGAATGTCTCGGGGGGTGTGGAGAGTGTCTCTGGGGGAGGGGAGAGTGTCTCGGGGGGAGGGGAGAGTGCCTCGCGGGGAGGGGAGAGTGTCTCAGGGGGAGGGGAGAGTGTCTCGGGGGAGTGGAGTGTGTCTCGGGGGAGTGGATAGTGTCTCGGGAGGAGGGGAGAGTGTCTAGGTTGGAGGGGAGTGTGTCTCGGGGGGAGGGGAGAGTGTCCCGGGGGGAGGGGAGAGTGTCTCGGGGGGAGGGGAGAGCGTCTGAGGGGGAGGGGAGAGTGTCTCGGGGGGAGGGGAGAGTGTCTCGGGGGGAGGGGAGAGTGTCCCGGGGGGAGGGGTGTGTGTCCCGGGGGTATGGGTGGGTGTCTCGGGGGTAGGGGAGAGTGACCCGAGGGGAGGGGAGGGGAGAGTGTCTCGGGGGGAGGGGAGAGTGTCTCAGGGGTAGGGGAGAGTGTCTCAGGGGGAGAGGAGAGTGTCTCAGGGGTAGGGGAGAGTGACCCGAGGTGAGGGGAGGGGAGAGTGTCTCGATGGGAGGGGAGAGTGTTTCGGGGGGAGGGGAGAGTGTCCCGGGGGGAGGGGTGTGTGTCCCGGGGGTAGGGGTGGGTGTCTCGGGGGTAGGGGAGAGTGACCCGAGGGGAGGGGAGGGGAGAGTGTCTCGGGGGGAGGGGAGAGTGTTTCGGGGGAGGGGAGAGTGTCTCAGGGGTAGGGGAGAGTGTCCCGGGGGGAGGGGTGTGTGTCCCGGGGGTAGGGGTGGGTGTCTCGGGGGTAGGGGAGAGTGACCCGAGGGGAGGGGAGGGGAGAGTGTCTCGGTGGGAGGGGAGAGTGTCTCAGGGGGAGAGGAGAGTGTCCCGAGTGGAGGGGAGAATGTCTCTGGGGAGGGGAGAGTTTCCCGGGGGGAAGGGAGAGCGTCCCGGCGGGAGGGGAGAGTGTCACGTGAGGAGGGGGGTGTGTCCCGGATGGAGGGGAGGGTTTCTCGGGGGGAGGGAAGAGTGACCCGATGGGAGGGGAGGGGAGAGTGTCTCGGGGGGAGGGGAGAGTTTCTCAGGGGGAGGGGAGAGTGTCCCGAGGGGAGGGGAGAAAGTCCCGGGGGGAGGGTAGAGTGTCCCGAGTGGAGGGGAGAGGTCCCGGGGGGAGGGGAGAGTGTCCCGGGGGGAAGGGAGAGTCTCCCGGGGGGAGTGGAGGGTGTCGCGGCGGAGGGGAGCGTGTCTCAGGGGAGTGGAGAGTGTCTCGGGGGGAGGGGACAGTGTCTCGTGGTGAGGGGAGAGTGTCTCGGGGGGAGGGGAGAGTGTCACGGGGGTAGGGGAGTGTGTATCGGGGGGAGGGGAGAGTGTCTCGGGGGGAGGGGAGAGTGTATCGGGGGAGGGGAGAGTGTCTCAGGGGGAGGGGAGAGTGTCTCGGGGGGAGGCGAGAGTGTCTCGGGGGGAGGGGAGAGTGTCTCGGGGGGAGGGGAGAGTGTCACGGGGGAGTGGAGAGTGTCTCAGGGGTAGGTGAGAGTGTCCCGGGGGGAGGGGTGTGTGTCCCGGGGGTAGGGGAGGGTATCTCGGGGGGCGGTGAGATTGTCTCGAGGGGAGGGGAGGGGAGAGTGTCTCGGGGGGAGGGGAGAGTGTCTCAGGGGGAGGGGAGAGTGTCCCGAGGGGAGGGGAGAGTGTCCCGTGGGGAGGGGAGAATGTCCCGAGTGGAGGAGAGAGTGTCTCGTGGGGAGTGGAGAGTGTCTCGGGGCGCGGGGAGAGTGTCCGGGGGGAGGGGAGAGTGTCTCGGGGGGAGGGGAGAGTGTCCCGGGGGGAGGGGAGAGTGTCCCGGGGGGAAGGGAGAGTCTCCCGGGGGGAGTGGAGAGTGTCTCGGGGGGAGGGGAGAGTGTCTCGGGGGGAGGGGAGAGTGTCTCGGGGGGAGGGGAGAGTGTCTCGGGGGGAGGGGAGAGTGTCTCGGGGGGAGGGGACAATGTCTTGGGGGGGGTGGTGGAGAGTGTCTCGGGGGCCGGGGAGAGTGTCTCGGGGGGGAGGGGAGAGTGTCTCGTGGTGAGGGGAGAGTGCCTCGGGGGAGGGGCGAGTGTCTCAGGGGGAGGGGAGAGTGGCTCGGGGGAGTGGAGAATGTCTCGGGGGGTGTGGAGAGTGTCTCTGGGGGAGGGGAGAGTGTCTCGGGGGGAGGGGAGAGTGCCTCGCGGGGAGGGGAGAGTGTCTCAGGGGGAGGGGAGATTGTCTCGGGGGAGTGGAGTGTGTCTCGGGGGAGTGGATAGTGTCTCGGGAGGAGGGGAGAGTGTCTAGGTTGGAGGGGAGTGTGTCTCGGGGGGAGGGGAGAGTGTCCCGGGGGGAGGGGAGAGTGTCTCGGGGGGAGGGGAGAGCGTCTGAGGGGGAGGGGAGAGTGTCTCGGGGGGAGGGGAGAGTGTCTCGGGGGGAGGGGAGAGTGTCCCGGGGGGAGGGGTGTGTGTCCCGGGGGTAGGGGTGGGTGTCTCGGGGGTAGGGGAGAGTGACCCGAGGGGAGGGGAGGGGAGAGTGTCTCGGGGGGAGGGGAGAGTGTTTCGGGGGAGGGGAGAGTGTCTCAGGGGTAGGGGAGAGTGTCCCGGGGGGAGGGGTGTGTGTCCCGGGGGTAGGGGTGGGTGTCTCGGGGGTAGGGGAGAGTGACCCGAGGGGAGGGGAGGGGAGAGTGTCTCGGTGGGAGGGGAGAGTGTCTCAGGGGGAGAGGAGAGTGTCCCGAGTGGAGGGGAGAATGTCTCTGGGGAGGGGAGAGTTTCCCGGGGGGAAGGGAGAGCGTCCCGGCGGGAGGGGAGAGTGTCACGTGAGGAGGGGGGTGTGTCCCGGATGGAGGGGAGGGTTTCTCGGGGGGAGGGGAGAGTGAACCGATGGGAGGGGAGGGGAGAGTGTCTCGGGGGGAGGGGAGAGTTTCTCAGGGGGAGGGGAGAGTGTCCCGAGGGGAGGGGAGAAAGTCCCGGGGGTAGGGGAGAGTGTCCCGAGTGGAGGGGAGAGTGTCCCGGATGGAGGGGAGGGTTTCTCGGGGGGAGGGGAGAGTGAACCGATGGGAGGGGAGGGGAGAGTGTCTCGGGGGGAGGGGAGAGTTTCTCAGGGGGAGGGGAGAGTGTCCCGAGGGGAGGGGAGAAAGTCTCGGGGGGAGGGGAGAGTGTCCCGAGTGGAGGGGAGAGTGTCCCGGGGGGAGGGGAGAGTGTCCCGGGGGGAAGGGAGAGTCTCCCGGGGGGAGTGGAGGGTGTCGCGGCGGAGGGGAGCGTGTCTCAGGGGAGTGGAGAGTGTCTCGGGGGGAGGGGACAGTGTCTCGTGGTGAGGGGAGAGTGTCTCGGGGGGAGGGGAGAGTGTCACGGGGGGAGGGGAGAGTGTATCGGGGGAGGGGAGAGTGTCTCAGGGGGAGGGGAGAGTGTCTCGGGGGCCGGGGAGAGTGTCTATGGGGGAGGGGAGAGTGTCTCGTGGTGAGGGGAGAGTGTCTCGGGGGGAGGGGAGAGTGTCACGGGGGGAGGGGAGAGTGTATCGGGGGAGGGGAGAGTGTCTCAGGGGGAGGGGAGAGTGTCTCGGGGGGAGGGGAGTGTGTATCGGGGGAGGGGAGAGTGTCTCAGGGGGAGGGGAGAGTGTCTCGGGGGAGTGGAGAGTGTCTCGGGGGGAGGGGAGAGTGTCTAGTGGGGAGGGGAGAGTGTCTCGGGGGGAGGGGAGAGTGTCCCGGGGGGAGGGGAGAGTGTCCCGGGGGAGGGGAGAGTCTCTCGGGGGGAGGGGAGGGGAGAGTGTCCCCGGGGCGAGTGGAGAGTGTCTTGGGGGGAGTGGAGAGTGTCTCGGGGGGAGGGGAGTGTGTCACGGGGGGAGGGGAGAGTGTCCCGGGGGTAGGGGAGAGTGTCCCGGGGGAGGGGAGTGTGTCACGGGGGGATGGGAGAGTGTCCCGGGGGGAGTGGAGAGTGTCTCGGGGGGAGGGGAGAGTGTCCCGGGGGAGGGGAGAGTGTCCCGGGGGAGGGGAGTGTGTCACGGGGGGAGGGGAGAGTGTCCCGGGGGGAGTGGAGAGTGTCCCGGGGGGAGTGGAGAGTGTCCCGGGTGGAGCGGAGTGTGTCTCGGGAGAGGGGAGAGTGTCTCAGGTGGAGGGGAGAGTGTCTCAGGGGGAGGAGAGAGTGTCTCGGGGGGAGTGGAGAGTGTCCCGGGTGGAGCGGAGTGTGTCTCGGGAGAGGGGAGAGTGTCTCAGGTGGAGGGGAGAGTGTCTCAGGGGGAGGGGAGAGTGTCTCGGGGGGAGGCGAGAGTGTCTCGGTGGGAGGGGAGATTGTCTCGGGGGGAGAGGAGAGTGAATCGGGTGGAGGGGAGAGTGTCTCGGGGGGAGGGGAGATTGTCTCGGGGGGAGGGGAGAATGTTTCGGGGTGGAGGGGAGAGTGTCTCGGGGGCCGGGGAGAGTGTCTCGGGGGGAGGGGAGAGTTTCTCGGGGGAGGGGAGAGTGTCTCGGGTGGAGGGGAGAGTGTCTCGCGGGGAGGGGAGAGTGTCTCAGGGGGAGGGGAGAGTGTCTCGGGGGAGTGGAGAGTGTCTCGGGGGGAGTGGAGAGTGTCTTGGGGGGAGGGGAGAGTGTCTAGGTTGGAGGGTAGAGTGTCTCGGGGGGAGGGGAGAGTGTCTCGGGGGGAGGGGAGAGTGTCTCGGGGGGAGGGGAGAGTGTCTCGGGGGGAGGGGAGAGTGTCTCGGGGGGAGGGGAGAGTGTCTCGGGGGGAGGGGAGAGTGTCTCTGATGGAGAGGAGAGTGTCTCAGGGGGAGGGGAGAGTGTCTCAGAGGGAGGGGAGAGTGTCTCAGGGGGAGGGGAGAGTGTCTCGGGAGGAGGGGAGAGTGTTTCAGGGGGAGGGGAGAGTGTCTCGGGGGGAGGGGCGTGTGTCTCGAGGGCAGGATAGAATGTCTCAGGGGGAGGGGAGAGTGTCCCAGGGGGAGGGGAGAGTGTCTCAGGGGAAGGGGAGAGTGTCCCAGGGGGAGGGGAGAGTGTGCTAGGGGGAGGGGAGAGTGTCCGGGGGGGAGGGGAGAGTGTCCCGAGGGGAGGGGAGAATGTCACGGGGGGAGGGGAGAGTGTCCGCGGGGAGGGGAGAGTGTCTAGGTTGGAGGGGAGTGTGTCCCGGGGGGAGGGGAGAGTGTCTCGGGGGGAGTGGAGAGTGTCTCGGGGGGCGGGAAGAGTGTCCGGGGGGGAGGGGAGAGTGTCCCGAGGGAAGGGGAGAGTGTCACGGGGGGAGGGGAGAGTGTCCCGGGGGGAAGGGAGAGTGTCCCGGGGGGAGGGGAGAGTGTCCCGGGGGGAGGGGAGAGCGTCTCAGGGGGAGGGGAGAGTGTCTCGGCGGGAGGGGAGAGTGTCTCGGGGGGAGGGGAGAGTGTCTCGGGGGAGGATAGAGTGTCTCAGGGGTAGGGGAGAGTGTCCCGGGAGGAGGGGGGTGTGTCCCGTGTGGAGGGGAGGGTCTCTCGGGGGGAGGGGAGAGTGACCCGATGGGAGGGGAGGGGAGAGTGTCTCGGGGGGAGGGGAGAGTGTCTCAGGGGGAGGGGAGAGTGTCCCGAGGGGAGGGGAGAATGTCCCGGGGGGAGGGGAGAGTGTCCCGAGTGGAGGGGAGAGTGTCCCGGGGGGAGGGGAGAGTGTCTCAGGTGTAGGGGACAATGTCTCGGGAGGAGGGGAGAGTGTTTCAGGGGGAGGGGAGAGTGTCTCGGGGGGAGGGGAGAGTGTCTCGGGAGGAGGGGAGAGTGTTTCAGGGGGAGGGGAGAGTGTCTCGGGGGTAGTGGAGTGTGTCTCGAGGGCAGGATAGAATGTCTCAGGGGGAGGGGAGAGTGTCCCAGGGGGAGGGGAGAGTGTCTCATGGGAAGGGGAGAGTGACCCAGGGGGAGGGGAGTGTGTGCTAGGGGGAGGGGAGAGTGTCCGGGGGGGAGGCGAGAGTGTCCCGAGGGGAGGGGAGAATGTCACGGGGGGAGGGGAGAGTGTCCGCGGGGAGGGGAGAGTGTCTAGGTTGGAGGGCAGAGTGTCTCGGGGGGAGGGGAGAGTGTCACCGGGGGAGGGGAGAGTGTCCCGGGGGGAGGGGAGAGTGTCTCGGGGGGAGTGGAGAGTGCCTCGGGGGGCGGGAAGAGTGTCCTGGGGGGAGGGGAGAGTGTCCCGAGGGGAGGGGAGAGTGTCCCGGGGGGAAGGGAGAGTGTCCCGGGGGGAGGGGAGAGTGTCCCGGGGGGAGGGGAGAGCGTCTCAGGGGGAGGGGAGTGTGTCTCGGCGGGAGGGGAGAGTGTCTCGGGGGGAGGGGAGAGTGTCTCGGGGGAGGGGAGATGTCTCAGGGGTAGGGGAGAGTGTCCCGGGAGGAGGGGTGTGTGTCCCGGGTGGAGGGGAGGGTTTCTCGGGGGGAGGGGAGAGTGACCCGATGGGAGGGGAGGGGAGAGTGTCTCGGGGGGAGGGGAGAGTGTCTCAGGGGGAGGGGAGAGTGTCCCGAGGGGAGGGGAGAATGTCCCGGGGGGAGGGGAGAGTGTCCCGAGTGGAGGGGAGAGTGTCCCGGGGGGAGGGGAGAGTCTCCCGGGGGGAGTGGAGGGTGTCTCGGGGGAGGGGAGAGTGTCTCAGTGGGAGGGGAGAGTGTCTCGGGGGTAGGGGACAATGTCTCGGGGGGGAGGGGAGAGTGTCTCGGGGGCCGGGGAGAGTGTCTCGGGGGGAGGGGAGAGTGTCTCGTAGTGAGCGGAGAGTGTCTCGGGGGTAGGGGAGAGTGTCACGGGGGGAGGGGAGAGTGTATCGGGGGAGGGGAGAGTGTCTCAGGGGGAGGGGAGAGTGCCTCGGGGGATTGGAGAGTGTCTAGGGGGGAGGGGAGAGTGTCTCGGGGGGAGGGGAGAGTGTCCCGGGGGGAGGGGAGAGTGTCCCGGGGGAGGGGAGAGTCTCTCGGGGGGAGGGGAGGGGAGAGTGTCGCCGGGGCGAGGGGAGAGTGTCTTGGGGCGAGTGGAGAGTGTCTCGGGGGGAGGGGAGAGTGTCACGGGGGAAGGGGAGAGTGTCCCGGGTGGAGGGGAGAGTGTCCCGGGGGAGGGGAGAGTCTCTCGGGGGGAGGGGAGGGGAGAGTGTCTCGGGGGGAGGGGCGAGGGTCTTGGGGGAGGGGAGAGAGTCTCGGGGGGAGCGGAGAGTGTCCCGGGGGGAGGGGTGAGTGTCTCGGGGGGATGGGAGAGTGTCTCCGGGGGAGGAGAGAGTGTGTTGGGGGAGCGGAGAATGTCTCGGGCGGAGGGGAGAGTGTCCCGGGGGGAGGGGATAGTGTCCCGGGGGGAGGGGAGAATGTTCCGAGGGGAGGGGAGAGTGTCCCGGGTGGAGAGGAGAGTGTCTCGGGGGGAGGGGAGAGTGTCTCGGGGGGAGGGGAGAGTGTCTCGGGGGGAGGGCAGAGTGTCTCGGGGGGAGGCGAGAGTGTCTCGGGGGAGGGGAGAGTGTCTCGGTGGGTGGGGAGAGTGTCTCGGGGGAGGGGTGAGTGTCCCGGGGGGAGGGGAGAGTGTCTCGGGGGGAGGGGACAGTGTCTCGGGGGGGAGGGGAGAATGTTTCGGCGGGCGGGGAGAGTGTCTCGGGGGGAGGGGAGAGTGTCTCGTGGACAGGGGAGAGTGTCTCGGGGGGAGGGGAGAGTGTCTCGGGGGGAGGGGAGAGTGTATCGGGGGAGGGGAGAGTGTCTCGGGGGGAGGGGAGAGTGTCTCGGGGGGAGTGGAGAGTGTCTCGAGAGGAGGGGAGAGTGTCTAGGGGGGAGGGGAGAGTGTCTCAGGGGGAGGGGAGAGTGTCTCGGGGGGAGGGGCGATTGTCTCGGGGTGAGGGGAGGGGAGTGTGTCTTGTGGGGAGGGGAGTGGAGAGTGTCTCGGGGGGAGGGGAGGGGTGAGTGTCCCGGGGGGAGGGGAGGGGGGAGTGTCCCGGGGGAGGGGAGGGCAATGTGTCCCGGGGGGAGGGGATGGGAGTGTGTTCCGGGGGGAGGGGAGTGGAGAGTGTCCCGAGGGGAGTGGAGAGTGTCTCGGGGGGAGGGGAGAGTGTCTCGGGGGGAGGGGAGAGTGTCTCAGATGGAGAGGAGAGTGTCTCAGGGGGAGGGGAGAGTGTCTCAGAGGGAGGGGAGAGTGTCTCAGGGGGAGGGGAGAGTGTCTCGGGGGGAGGGGAGAGTGTATCGGGGGAGGGGAGAGTGTCTCGGGGGGAGGGGAGAGTGTCTCGGGGGGAGTGGAGAGTGTCTCGAGAGGAGGGGAGAGTGTCTAGGGGGGAGGGGAGAGTGTCTCAGGGGGAGGGGAGAGTGTCTCGGGGGGAGGGGCGATTGTCTCGGGGTGAGGGGAGGGGAGTGTGTCTTGTGGGGAGGGGAGTGGAGAGTGTCTCGGGGGGAGGGGAGGGGTGAGTGTCCCGGGGGGAGGGGAGGGGGGAGTGTCCCGGGGGAGGGGAGGGCAATGTGTCCCGGGAGGAGGGGATGGGAGTGTGTTCCGGGGGGAGGGGAGTGGAGAGTGTCCCGAGGGGAGTGGAGAGTGTCTCGGGGGGAGGGGAGAGTGTCTCGGGGGGAGGGGAGAGTGTCTCAGATGGAGAGGAGAGTGTCTCAGGGGGAGGGGAGAGTGTCTCAGAGGGAGGGGAGAGTGTCTCAGGGGGAGGGGAGAGTGTCTCGGGGAGAGGGGAGTATGTCTCGAGGGGAGGATAGAATGTCTCAGGGGGAGGGGAGAGTGTCCCGGGGGGAGGGGAATGTGTTTCAGGGGGAGGGGAGAGTGTCTCGGGGGGAGGGGAGTATGTCTCCAGGGGAGGGGAGAGTGTCTCAGGGGGAGGGGAGAGTGTCCCGGAGGGAGGGGAAAGTGTCTCAGGGGGAGGGGAGAGTGTCCCAGGGGGAGGGGAGAGTGTGCTAGGGGGAGGGGAGAGTGTCCGGGGGGGAGGGGAAAGTGTCACGAGGGGAGGGGAGAATGTCACGGGGGGAGGGGAGAGTGTCCCGGGGGGAAGGGAGAGTGTCCCGGGGGGAGGGGAGAGTGTCCCGGGGGGAGGGGAGAGTGTCTCGGGGGGAGGGGAGAGTGTATCGGGGGAGGGGAGAGTTTCTCAGGGGGAGGGGAGAGTGTCTCGGGGGGAGGGGAGAGTGTCTCGGGGGGAGGGGAGATTGTCTCGGGGGGAGGGGAGGGGAGAGTGTCTCGGGGGGAGGGGAGGAGAGAGTGACCCGGGGGGAGGGGAGGGGAGAGTGTTCCGGGTGAGGGGAGGGGAATGTGTCCCGGGGGGAGGGGAGGGGAGTGTGTTCCGGGGGGTGGGGAGGGGAGAGTGTCCCGAGGGGAGTGGAGAGTGTCTCGGGGGGAGGGGAGAGTGTCTCGGGGGGAGGGGAGAGTGTCTCGGGGGGAGGGGAGAGTGTCTCGGGGGGAGGGGAGAGTGTCTCGGAGGGAGGGGAGAGTGTCTCTGATGGAGAGGAGAGTGTCTCAGGGGGAGGGGAGAGTGTCTCAGAGGGAGGGGAGAGTGTCTCAGGGGGAGGGGAGAGTGTCTCGGGAGGAGGGGAGAGTGTTTCAGGGGGAGGGGAGAGTGTCTCGGGGGGAGGGGCGTGTGTCTCGAGGGCAGGATAGAATGTCTCAGGGGGAGGGGAGAGTGTCCCAGGGGGAGGGGAGAGTGTCTCAGGGGAAGGGGAGAGTGTCCCAGGGGGAGGGGAGAGTGTGCTAGGGGGAGGGGAGAGTGTCCGGGGGGGAGGGGAGAGTGTCCCGAGGGGAGGGGAGAATGTCACGGGGGGAGGGGAGAGTGTCCGCGGGGAGGGGAGAGTGTCTAGGTTGGAGGGGAGTGTGTCCCGGGGGGAGGGGAGAGTGTCTCGGGGGGAGTGGAGAGTGTCTCGGGGGGCGGGAAGAGTGTCCGGGGGGGAGGGGAGAGTGTCCCGAGGGGAGGGGAGAGTGTCACGGGGGGAGGGGAGAGTGTCCCGGGGGGAAGGGAGAGTGTCCCGGGGGGAGGGGAGAGTGTCCCGGGGGGAGGGGAGAGCGTCTCAGGGGGAGGGGAGAGTGTCTCAGCGGGAGGGGAGAGTGTCTCGGGGGGAGGGGAGAGTGTCTCGGGGGAGGATAGAGTGTCTCAGGGGTAGGGGAGAGTGTCCCGGGAGGAGGGGGGTGTGTCCCGTGTGGAGGGGAGGGTTTCTCGGGGGGAGGGGAGAGTGACCCGATGGGAGGGGAGGGGAGAGTGTCTCGGGGGGAGGGGAGAGTGTCTCAGGGGGAGGGGAGAGTGTCCCGAGGGGAGGGGAGAATGTCCCGGGGGGAGGGGAGAGTGTCCCGAGTGGAGGGAAGAGTGTCCCGGGGGGAGGGGAGAGTGTCTCAGGGGGAGGGGAGAGTGTCTCGGGAGGAGGGGAGAGTGTTTCAGGGGGAGGGGAGAGTGTCTCGGGGGTAGTGGAGTGTGTCTCGAGGGGAGGGGAGAATGTCACGGGGGGAGGGGAGAGTGTCCCGGGGGAAGGGAGAGTGTCCCGGGGGGAGGGGAGAGTGTCCCGGGGGGAGGGGAGAGTGTCTCAGGGGGAGGGGAAAGTGTCTCAGGGGGAGAGAGTGTCTCAGGGAGGGGAGTGCGTCCCGGGGGGAGGAGAGAGGGTCCCGGGGGGGGGTGAGAATGTCCCGGCGGGAGGGGAGAGTGTCCCGGGGGAGGGGAGAGTCTCTCGGGGGGAGGGGACGGGAGAGTGTCCCCGGGGCGAGGGGAGAATGTCTCGGGAGGAGTGGAGAGTGTCTCGGGGGGAGGGGAGAGTGTCTCGGGGAGAGGGGAGAGTGTCTCGTGGTGAGGGGAGAGTGTCTCGCGGGTAGGGGAGTGTGTCTCGGGGGGAGGCGAGAGTGTCTCGGGGTGAGGGGAGATTGTATCGGGGGGAGAGGAGAGTGTCTCGCGGGGAGGGGAGAGTGTCTCGGGGGGAGGCGAGAGTGTCTCGGGGGGAGGGGAGATTGTCTCTGGGGGAAGGGAGAGTGTCTCGGGGGAGGCGAGAGTGTCTCGGGGGGAGGCGAGAGTGTCTCGGGGGGAGGGAGATTGTCTCTGGGGGAGGTGAGAGTGTCTCGGGGGAGTGGAGAGTGTCTCGGGGGGAGTGGAATGTGTCTCGGGGGGAGGGGAGCGTGTCTAGGTTGGAGGGGAGAGTGTCTCGGGGGGAGGGGAGAGTGTCTCGAGGGAGGGAAAGTGTCTCGGGGGGAGGGGAGGGGAGAGTGTCTGGGGGGAGGGGAGTGGAGAGTTCTCGGGGGGAGGGGAGGGGAGAGTGTCCGGGGGGAGGGGAGGGGAGAGTGTCACGGGGGAGGGGAGGGGAATATGTCCCGGGGGGAGGGGAGGGGAGTGTGTTCCGGTGGGAGGGGAGGGGAGAGTGTCCCGAGGGGAGTGGAGAGTTTCCCAGGGGAGGGGAGGGCAGAATGTCCCGAGGGGCGGGGATAGTGTCCCGTGGGGAGGGGTGAGTGTCGCGGGGGGAGGGGAGAGTTTCTCTGGGGGAGGGGAGAGTGTCCGGGGGGAGTGGAGAGTGTCCCGGGGGGAGGGATGAGTGTCCCGGGGGGAGGGGAGATTGTCCCGGGAGGAGGGGAGAGTGTCCCGGGGGAGGGGAGCGTGTCCCGGGAGGAGGGGAGAGTGTCTCGGGGGGAGGGGAGAGTGTCCCGAGGAGAGGGAGGGGAGAGTGTCCCGGGGGGAGGGAAGAGTGTCCCGGGGAGAGGGAGAGTGTCACGGAGCGAAGGGAGAGTGTCCCGGG